>NC_041384.1:108934574-108959910 GCF_002162155.2 Triticum dicoccoides | reverse complement strand
ATAGAGAGGCCCTTCCGGTGGGTCCCATATGTCAGGTGGAGGAATCATTATTTTGCGCGTAGTAAGTAGGCATTTGCTTGTGTGCGGCAGTGGACCCAGGTGTCAGCCTCTCCACATATAGTTCACGTCTGATGGATGTCATTCGTTGACCACGGCGTGCTGAGAGTACTAGGGCGGTGGACAACGGTGAGGCCTAGGAAGGGAACGACACGGAGCGGGGAAGACTCGGCAGTGGTTGCCCATGCGGTGGGGAGTATGAGGGTTTACTGGTTCGGCTGTTGTCGCCGGTATATAACAGGAGGTGTAGGTGAGTAGAGGAATGGCCTGGCCAGCAATGAAGTAGGGTGGGGCGGTGCGGCCTATGCGGCAGCACAGCCGGCCACGGGAGGCGGGAGAAGGCAGTCCCACTGGCGCTGGTTTGGGTGGCTGGAGCAAGAAGATCAGATATCGAAGAAGCAACACGGCCGTTGGATTAACATCCAACGGTCACTGCTGCTAGAATCGTTTGTGGACTAAGTTGACAAAGCCTTTCGTACGTGTCAACCTAGTAGACCCACAAGTCAGCCTCCAAATCTATCACAAATAGCATACAACCCGAAATTTCTAGCCATACTCAAATTAATTTAAAAACTAAACATACCATAATTTAAATCCAATGAAATTTTACGCGCACAAAAACAATGAAATCTAAAATATCAAAATCTGAAAGAAAAATGTGTTTTGGAAGTAATTGATGTTTGCTGTATTTTTTCATTTTACAACCCATTTAATCTTACTTATAGCCCATTTCTTATTACTTATAGCCCATTTCTTATTACTTATAGCCCATTTTCTAGGCAAAATGCATCCCTCCTCGTCTTGAAAGATTTCTGGCTTAGCGGGGCGTAGAAAAGCAATTAGGCCTACATTGGTTATTCTGCAAAAAAACAAAATAGTTGGGCTAGCCATTTTAAGAAAGGAAAAAAACAAACTGGACTGGTCATGTGGTAAACAAATGAAATAAAAGCCTGGGCTAGATAGGCCATAACTCCCGAACAACCCAATTGATATCCTTCTCTGTCCCGAAAAAACAAAATTACTGCGCCACTGTTGGGTCCCTACTGTCATCCTCACTCGTGTTCATCTCCTTATTCCTCTCAGTTGTTGACCATGTTGACAACACCAGAGGGTGGCGATGTCACAGCCCTAGAATTTGCTTGTCATTAGTTGCATTAAGGCATTCATGTCATCAAGTTTAAATTTCTCAGAAATTTGAAATGGGGATGAAAAATCCTAGCACCAAAAATTAAATCAAATAGGGTCAGCCATAAGCCTTTTCAATAAACCCAAAATGCCTTTAAAAATGTTCATCATTTTTAGAAAAGGTTAAAACCTCTCACAAAAATGATGCACATGTTTCAAGGTCATTCATGGATTTTTAAATTAAATCATATCATATTTGAATTTGGGCATTTAAACACTATAAATAATTTAAATGCTCAAATAATGTTTAATTTAAATGTGGACCACTGGAATAATCCATAGAGTGTCCACAAATTATTGCAGCATTTTACAAAATGCTTTAGTATTTTTACTAAAGCCAAAATAGCAGCAAAAAAATAGAAAACAGAAACAAATAAAAGAGGGAAGGCCACTGGGCCACTTACCTGGACCTACCTGGCCCAACTCCAGCTGGCGTCCCAGCCCATCAGGCAAAACGGCTGTCTTCAACCTCTACCAGTAGGCAGAGGCGTGTCGACGCGTGCGCGATCGCCATGGCCAGCTCCCTGCCTGCTTCCTCCTTCCCCGGACCCATTCGAGCGCCACCGAGACTCCCAGCACCATGCTACACCTCTCCCCTCTCTCTCCTGGACCCCTTCCCCTCCTTTGCTCTCCGTGTGGCACCACCGAACACACCCGCCGCCGCCGACGAGCACCACCACGGCCACCGGCCCTCCCTCGCCCATCCATTGTGTCTGGAAGAACCGCCGCAACTCCGTCTTCCTCATCGTCGACGTACTCAAGCCCGGACGCCCCGTGGAGCCGCCTCCGCCCTCATCTTCCTCCTCGGGCAACCGAGATCGCCGCCGTGATTTCGTCGCCTCCGAGCCGCCCCCAAGCACGCTGAGCTCCTCGGCGACCTCCCAGTGAGCTCTGACACATTCCCCCTCTCTTTCCCGCGTCTTCCCCGACCTCTAGCCACGGTTCCGTCAAGGCCGACACTCACTGCCGCCTGAGCTCAACATCGGCGTGGCTTCGGTGACCAATTGGTCACGGGCGTGCGTACGTTACGCTCAGGGCATCGTGTGCTGCATCTTCAGCATGCTAGCTCGCTTGCTTGGGCACCGCAGCCGCGTCCCCGCACCTGCCCGCACTCCGGCCGCCGCTCGGGCCGTCGCCACCACTGCTACACGCTGCCCCGGCACCGCCTATGGCCATCAATCGAAGCGCCTCGTCGCGCCGCAGCCATAGAGGCCAGCCCCGCTTGCTCCCGTCGCCGGAAATGGCCGGGAGGGCAACTCCGGTGCCCTTTGCTAGCGCCGGCGATTAACCCTGGCGACTGCTGACGTGGCGTCGAAATTATGGCCTAATCACGTTTAGTTTAATCACCTCAGCCACTGACAATAGGGACCCACCGACTAAATAACCTTGGGTTAAGTTTAGATTAGACTTAATCTAAACACAGTGGCCCCACGCATCAGCGTTGACCACGCTGACGTGGCCGTTGACTAGCCCCACATGTATGTGAGACAAACCGGCACTGGGTCACTGACGTGTGGACCCCACTGGTCAGGGTTGACCTGGTCAGCCGCCGTTGACCTGCTGACGTCACGGTGACTTAGTGCTGATGCAGTAACTCTTTTTCTGGATTTATTCTTATTCAGAAAATTCCAGAAAATAGTGCTAACTTCAAAAATTCATAGTAAATCAACCGTAACTCCAAAGGAGATAAATTATATATGAAAAATTATCAGAAAAATTCAAGGAATCTGTTTATGGAATTTGCATGCATGTTTGAACAACCTAAGGTTGCTATATCTGGCAATTTGCATAATTGACATTTAAATAAGCACATATGGAGTTTGGATTTGAACCCTTGGTTCAAACCAACTTCATTTAATATGGTTGCTAGTTGCATTAGCTCAATCAACAGCATATTGCCATGTCGTCATCATGCATCATAATTGTTGCATTGCATTGATTGTGTTCTTCTTTGTTTGCCGGTAATTGTCCCCTCTCAGTAGACATTGCTTCGATGATGTGATCGATGACACCGATGGAGAACTATACTATCTTCAGAAGTGCCAGGCAAGCAAAAACCCCTTGTTCATTCCGATACAAACCCACTCTCTCGCTCCTGCTCTCTTTTACTGCATTAGGACAACAACGATTCAACTGTTACATGCTGCGGTAGTTGAACCCCTTTTGCTTTGCATGACCTGTCATTGCCACAGTAAATAGATGAAACCCACTAGCATGAGTAGGAGTTGTTTGAGCCCTGATGTGCCTACTCATTCATGTTTGCTTGTCATGCCTGCTATTGCTTAGAGTTGTGTCAGGTCTAATTCATCGGGGATGTATTGGAAAGTTGTGAACACGTCCTACTGTGTGTGAGCTAAGTGTGTGAACACGATTTGGTAAAGGTAGCGGTGAGAGGCCATGTAGGAGTACATGGTGGGTTGTCTCATTGAAACCGTTCTCAAGAACTGAGTTCTGTGTTTGTGATCCATGAAACAACTACTACCACACATTGGGCCCTGAAATATGACCCCGCTCGACTTACTGACCCCTCTCGTCCTCTGTCCAGGAGTTGCAACTAGTTTCTGGTGTTTATAGGATATGTGTTGGCGGCCGTGCATAGCGCTGACCCTAGGGGTGGGCTATGATGCGGTAGATACACTGTGGCACGGTGTATCGGGTGCCTGTTTGGTGCCTTGGGAACCCTGCACACATCGTTTGGGGCTATGAGCGAAACTCCGGCCGGATCTCCTCGTGGATGGAACCCGAATAGGCGATAAACCTGGACTAGAGACTTGTGCGGTTAGTCAGGTCGTGGTCTACACCCACATCGGCTTTCGCTTGAAGTCTGCCGAGCACATGTCGTGTGCAGACGCTAAGTGGTGGAAACATGTGTGACGAAGTACACCCCTGCAGGGTATAAAACTATTCGAATAGCCGCGTCTGCGGTAAAGGACTTCTGGGTTGCCTATAACAGTTCATAGACAAGTGAAAGTGGATACTCTAAAATGCGCAAGATAAGCGTGAGTGCTATGGATGGCGTTCTCATAGGGAGACGGGAGCGGATCCATAGTGGTGTATTGATATGGTGAATATGTGGACTCGTGTGCGCCACCTCAAAAGAGTTACTTGGAGTCGTAGTTTAAGATAGCCACCGAGTCAAAGCTGGCTTGCTGCAGTTAAACTCCACCACCCCCCTGTTGATACCGATGCATATGTAGCTAGTTCTGATGTAAGTCTTGATGAGTACTTTTGTACTCACGTTTGCTTAATTTATGTTTTGCAGAGAGACCTCAGTCTCGCTAGTAGTTTCGTGTGGACTTCGATGTTTAGCTTGATACCTCAGCTACGATCTTGTGCCCTCGGCAGGATCTGGTAGATAGTCAGGCTTCTCAGCCTTTTTCATTTGTAGATGTCTGTACCCAGACATGTTAAGCTTCCGCATGTGCCTTGATTTGTATGCTTTGAATGATGGGTCGTGAGACCCATGTTTGTAATATCTCGCTCCTCGGAGCCTAATTAATAAATATTTGAGTCGTAGAGTTATGTTGTGATGCCATGTTGTATTTACACATATCAAGCATATTGTGTGTATGATTGAAATGCTTGGTATGTGTGGGATCCGACAATCTAGTTGTTTATCCTTGGCAGCGTCTCTTATGGGGAAATGTAGTCTAGTGCTTCCATGAGCTATAGTAGTCCGCTACAGCCCGGTTCACCGGAGTCCTGCTAGCCCAGCACTACTGCTCAGGACACTTGACTGGCCGGCATGTGTTTCACTTGGTTCCTGTGTCTGTCCCCTCGGGGAAATGTCACGCAGTGACATCCAGAGTCCTGCCTAGCCTACTACAGCCCGGGTTCCCGGAGTCCTGTTAGCCCAGTGCTACAGCCCGGATTCACACGCTGCTGACCGACATGCTCGATGTAATTCATGTATGCATGTCCCCATAGGTTGGTGCCGCTTTGGGTTCATGACTAGCCATGTTGGCCCGGGTTCCCTGTCATATGGATGCTAGCGACACTATCATATACATGAGCCAAAAGACGCAAACGGTCCCGGGCCATGGTAAGGCGACACCCGTGGGGATACCGTGCATGAGGCCGCAAAGTGATATGAAGTGTTACTGGCTAGTTCGATGTGACTTGGGATCGGGGTCCTGACAGGCGGCGCGGCGAGTGAACCAAGGCAGAGGACGACGGTGAGGCCTCAGACAGGAACGAACATGAGTCGGGGAAGATGTGCAGAGTTTTAGTGTGCGATGTGGCCACGATGCGTGCGCGGCAGCACAGCCAGCCGTGGGAGGCGGGAGCAGGCGGTCCCGCAAGCGCTGGTTTGGCTTTGGCGGCTAGAGGAAGAGACTGAAGAAGCCTGACAGACGTTGAATGTCAATCCAACGGTCAAGGTTGGCACAATCTTTTGTTGACTAAGCTGACCCCAAGTAGCATATTTTTTATATATAGGAAGAAAAGAAAAACTGGCCTCGTTCGCCTGATAACATTCCCGAAACTACGACCGTTTGACCTTGCGTTGCAACTAAAACTTCAAGGAAAATGCGTTCGTCTGCCGTCCTCCTTCGAGGGAACATTCGCCACCTAAGTGACTAGCACCCTTGGTTTTCAACCAAGAGGTCTTGGGTTCTAGTCCTGGGAACTCTCAATTTTCTCCTCCTTCCTTCCTCGCAAAAAAAAAGAAAGAAAATCAAAGACTTGAGATGGCGTACAGAACAAGCTAGTGTACTAGTAAAGAGACGTTGCTGAATTTTTGAAAAAGAGAGACATGCTCCTATAGCTATGTCGGGGGTTGGGTGCGACATATGCCAATGGATGGCTTATCATGGTGGGAGCGAGTAGAACATCGCCGGTGCCCAGAAGCGGGATGAGGCGTAGAGCCGTAGACACGAACGCCGGCGTACTTTACCCAGGTTCGGGGCTCTCCTAGGAGATAACACCCCTAGTCCTGCTCTGCGGGGTCTCCGCATGATCACTAAGGCACAAGTGAATACAAAGGTGCTCCTCGAGCTGTATGCTAGAGGTAGGAGAAGGCAAGGCTAGCTCTCTCAATCCTCTATGATCTGATCTAGTTCTCACAAGTTGGGAACCCTTTGCATGGGTGCCCGGGGGGTTTATATAGGCCTACCCCCCAGGGGTACATTGGTAATCTTGCAGGGTGTAGGACCCGACTATATGCGTCTCCGGCCTCCGACTTCTCCGCTGGCTCCTGGGGCCCGCTGACTGGTCTGGTACAGAGGCGACAGGCCGCTCCCACCGCTTGCAGGTCTTGCCGGCTGCTGATCACTGTAGCCGTGTCTCTAATGACGCAGGCTTGGTCAGGGGGTCGTGGCTACAGCTCCGCCGCCTGGCGGGCGATTACTGTAGCCACTCCGTGTCTCGTCTGGTTAATGGCGCGTAGGTCCCGAGGAAGGGGCGGGCCGACTCCTAGGGGCCGACCTCCCTCGGGTCCGACTGGTAGAGCTCTTGCCGTCTTCCAGACTCTCGCTGACTGGTGGGGCCCGTCATCCTGGGGCCGTACCGACAGGCCGTCGTGGGAGCAGGACTCCTCCTGCTGGTGATGATGTCAGGGATGGCATGGCAACAGTGCCGCGCCGGTCGGAGATCTCTGCTGGTACAGCGCACTGTGTCCACGCCAGCCCATGGAAAGGGGAGGGGATGGTCTAAACTGTAGCCATTCCCTGTCCCGTCCCCTTGGATGAGGGCACGGGCTTCACTGGCGCCGCAGGCCGACTCTGCTGGGCCGGCTTCTCTAGAAGCCGCCGGGTAGGAGTCGGCTTGTCTTGGTCTCGCCTCCAGGACTCGACCGTTTATGGGCAGCCGGCTGTTCCTCCAGCCGGCCTCCAGAAGACGACTCTTCATCTTGGCGTCTTGAGGGGCGCAATCAGCCCCGATGTCTTGAAAGGTTCTCGGCTTCGGGTTAGCTTTCCCGTGGCCCATTACTCCGACAGTAGTCCCCGAAGCTGATGAGGCGCCGTGGGTGATTGGTCGAGGAGCCTCAGTAGTTTCCTTCTCGCAGTGTTTGAGGTAGAGCCTCGTCCTTGTTCTGCCAGGCCGACTGGTAGGAGTCGGACTCGCCCAATCTGACTTATCCAAAATTTTCGAACGCCTCGGCGGGATCCAAGTGGTGTGCTAGCTAAGCTTCGAGGCCGCCGCCAGTTTTGGGCCTGTCACGTGGCGGCGAGCGGCCGGGCCAATCTGCCCACCCACGCGCGTGACGGGACACGCCTACCCGCAGGGCCCGCCACTACCACGCCTTGGCACGTGAGCACATCCGCTGCGGCCGAGGTGGGCGGTTGAGGTTCCCGCAGAGTTTTGCGCGTAGTAACTTGCGCGATAAACGTGGGGGCATGGGGTAGTGGGTGCAGTAAATCCCACGACCGCCCCCTCGGCTTCGCAGCCCATGGGCCTAGCTATAAGTAGGTGGAGGAGGGGGAAGGCAGAGCACGCGTGCCCCTCCTCCTCACTGCTTACTCTTTCTTCTTCCACTCGCCGCCGTGCCCCAAGCTACGCTAAGCGTCGCGGTGATTCGTTCCCGATGAGGTCCTCTTCCACCGTCACGCCCCCCGCGGTGCGCTCCGGAGCATGGGATGACTCTGAAGTCCACGACGACCACGTCGATTTGCTCCGCAAGATGCGTCGGCTGCCCGGCAAGGACTTCATGCGGGTCCGCCTTGCACCGAGGAGGCAAATCTCGCTGATGCCGGAGGAGGGCGAGCGAGTCGTCTTCCGCTTGCACTGCCTGCGCGGCCTTGGCTTGCCGGCGAGTGGCTTCTTCCGGCCCTTCCTCGAATTCTACGGACTCCAGCCACACCACCTCACCCCAAACACAATGGTGCTGCTGTCTTCCTTCATCACCTTGTGCGAAGGCTTCCTCGGCGTCCTCCCCATCATCGAGCTCTAGGGGGAGTTCTTCTACTCCAAGCTCGGCACCCACATCGCAGGCGTGCCGGCCTAGTGCGGGGAGGCAGGACAGGCCCGTTGAACCGGGCACTTTTGGACGTCCAAGCCAAGATCCAAGCCGAGGGCGAGGCCATCAGGAACTGCAACAAGGCGCATCTGGCATCGCGAGAGGCCGTCCAGGTGCGTTTCCTTCTTCTTTTCTTCTGTTTCTTGTGCTTCTCGGTGGGGGGGGGCGCTAGCGCACCCACTGGGTGTAGTCCCCGAGTTTCGTGCCAGCTGCTGAGCAGGCGGCTTGGAACTCTAATCGGCGAGTTCCAAGCACTAACACTTATCTGAAATTTTTGTCACGGGATTACCACAATCTCCGCGTGACCGCCTTCAACTCCAACATCTAGGAGCTGGCTCAGCAGACCGCCGACTTGTCGGAAAGCTGGAGTAAGTCCTCTTCTTTTTCTGCGGGGGCGCGCTGGCGCACCCGCGGGCTGTTGTCCCCAAGATTCGGGCCGACTGCTGAGCAGTCGGGCCGGATCTCCCCGACCACTATTCTTCTTTTTGTTGATGGCTCCTTTTTTTGAGGGGGCGCGCTGGCGCACCTGCGGGCTGTAGTCCTCGAGATTTGGGCCGACTACTGAGCAGTCGGGCCGGATCTCCCCGGTGACTAACACCTTGTTTTCTTCTTTCTTCTGCAGAGGCCAACGCCACCTTGCAGCAGCAGCTGGGCGAGGCTAACACCGCGCTGCGCGCTAAGGAGGAGGAGTGCGACAAGCTGGCTAAAGAGTGCGCCGGCCGCGCAACTGGCGGAACATAAGGAGCTCCTCAAGAAGGCCCAGAAGGAGGCGGAGGACAAAGAGACCGCCCTCCTTGCTGAGTTCGCGTGCGAACGCTCCTCCTAGAATGACAAGGAGGTGATGCTGACTTCTGGCTTCCATGAGATGGAGGACATAGTCGATGGTGAGCCTCCGTCATTTTCTTCTTTGAGCTACCGGCTCTTGGTCGAGCGGGCCTCTAGTCTTTAATTTTGATCTTTGCTTTCTGTCTTGGCAGACTTGTTCCCTGACCACTCGGACGCCGCCAACCAGACCATCGAAGCTGATCATGAAGGGCGGAGGGCGGACGGCGCGACGATTGCTGCCGATGCCCCCCGAACCCTTAATGAGCAGATCTTGAGCATCGAGGCCTGGCTTCGGCCAGCCCACCGGATGCTGTGCCAGCTTCAACGTGTCGGCGCTCAGGTGATCGCCGCCCTGTGGCCGGACATGCCGGCACCGTGCACTCCCAGTCGGACTGCCAACTGGCTGGAGGTAGCGGCCGGCCGTCTTGAGGCTTGGAAGGGCTCTTTGGCCCGGGCTAGGGCGCGCCACGCCTTGGAGTTTGTCAAGGCGTGGTACCCTGGGCTGAGTCTAGCCCAGCTAGCCATGTTCCGGCTGGAAGCTCAGGAGGAGTTGGCGGTCGTGGAAGATGATTTCGTCAAGCGCGCGGCGTCGATCGCCGAGTACACCGACACCAACATTTTCATCCCGGAGCGGGCTGAGAATGACGCTGAGGCGCTGCCGGAATGGTTCAGGCTAAACCCGGAAGACGGCGAGGACTCGGCGGAGGTGATCGACTCCAGCGGCGAGGAAAAAGGCAAAGCGGAAGAGGGAGACAAAGAGGAGTCGCCGGAGGTCGGAGCGGACGGCTGGCCTCAACTCGACCATGCCTCCAACAACGAGCCACGCCCAACCGAGCCAGCTGCCGCCGGAGGCGATCAGGCAGAGACCGACCAGCTGGCCGCTCCGGCAACTGGCACCGCCAACTCCTCCGATCCTTCGAACCCTTCTGCTGCTTCCAAGGCCGCCACTTTATCTTTTACTTTGCCTGTCTATCAGTCTCGGTGAACTTGTTAATTTTGCACAGTTCCACCCGCGGGGTGTATCTTGAACATTGTTGAAGATCGGCCAAGGGCCTTTGCTATGTAAATATTTTTCCGAGTTCTATCTTTTCTTGGTTACTGCTCTTTGGCTTTTTTCCTTTGCCGCCTTCCCTTGGTTGCCGTCTTGCCAGCCAAACAGCCGCTCTGCGGAGTATTGCTGGGTCAAGTACTTAGCTACTTTTGGGAAGGCAGGTACTTAGCCGCTTAGAGTTCTTTAGCAACTTGAGTAGAAAACGGCGGGCCGGCTGCTCAACAGTCGGTCGTAAAAGGCTGGAAGCTGGCTTAAACTATGCACATGCTTTGAGTCCTTAGCCATTTTTCGTGTGGGCACCCTTTCTACCTTGTTCCTGCCCACCAGACAGTCGCTCTGCGAGCTGCGGCTTCTGGCAAGAGACGGCTTTAGTGCCACACATTACTTGTCCGGCTGCAGGAAGCATTTCATAGTTCCAGGCGGCAAGTCCCCGGGTCGACTAGTCGAACCCGGTGCCAAGCGGCATAATGAAAAAATAACATACTCATAGGCATAATTCTTATCATATAGATAAAGAAGGGCAGTCCCCGAGCTCTTCTCGGGGGACCCAGAGTCTTCGTACTTTAATTAAAAAGGTAGCGTGGTACATACTGCATTTAACTGTAAAATCTTTGGAGGAGATTTGCATTCCATGGCCGCTCCGTCTCCTTGTCGGAGTCGTCCCTCTTGCGCGCTCGAGGCTTGTGAGCGTCGATCAGATAGTAGGAGTCGTTGCCCAACACTTTGCTGATGATGAAGGGGCCTTCCCAAGGTGGTGAGAGTTTGTGCTGGCGGGCTGTTCACTGGATCAGCCGGAGCACAAGGTCTCCTTCTTGGAAAGATCTCGGCTTGACCTTCCAGTTGTAGTATCGGTGCAGACTCTGCTAGTAGATGCTGGAACAGCTGAGTGCCAACAGCCAGCCCTCTTCCAGCAGATCGACGCCATCTTGACGTGCTTCTTCTGCCTCCTCTTTGGTGTACATGGTGACTCGAGGGGAGTCGAATTCTATGTCTGTTGGGATGACGGCTTCGGCACCGTAGACGAGGAATAAAGGCGTGAAGCCAGTTGACTTATTTGGAGTTGTGTGCAGGCTCCAGAGGACGGCTGCCAGCTCATCGAGCCAGCAGCCGGCCGAACGCTCCAGAGGCTCGACCAGTCGAGGCTTGATGTCGGACAAGATGAGGCCATTTGCTCGCTCCACCTGGACGTTTGACTACGGATGGGCAACAAACGCTAAGTCCAGTCGGATGCCCTGCGTCGCGCAAAAACGGGCCAATGCGCCCTTAGCAAAGTTTGTGCCATTGTCAGTGATAATGTTGTGTGGTATGCCGTACCAGATTGTGATGTCGGAGATGAAAGTCACAGTAGTCGGATCATTCAGCTTCTTGATTGATTTGGCTTCTATCCACTTAGTGAACTTGTCCACTACGACAAGCAAGTGAGTCATGCCGCCTCGTGCCATCTTGAATGGTCTCGCCATGTCCAGGCCCCAAACAGCAAAGGGCCAGGCAATGGGAATAGTCTTGAGTGCAGAAGCCGGCTGACGTGGCTTGGAACGGAACTTCTGGCACCCTTTGCATTTTTGGACCAAGTCCTTGGCATCTTCTAGAGCAGTCGGCCAGAAAAAACCATGGCGGAAAGCTTTGGTGACAAGTGCTCTTGAAGCCGTATGGTGGACAAATTCGACTTGATGGATGTCTTTGAGAATTGCTTGTCCTTGCTCCGGCTCCACGCAGCGCTGGTAGACACCAGTGACAATGCGCCTTACCAGCTCTCTGTTGACTATGGTGCATGATGCTGCCCGGCGTTGTACTTGCCGGGCCGAGATCTCATCAGTCGGCAGCTCTTTGTTCACCAGGAAATTGAGGATGGGCTGGGCCCACGAAGGTGCTGCGATGTCTTCAACTGTCAGGACTGCAACTTGGACGAGGGCGGTTGGGCCTGGAGGAGGCAGGTTGGAGTCGGCAGCCGCTTGCTGGGTCGATGAAGACCCCAGGCCGATTGGTGCAGTCCCCGGGCCGGGTTCGCAAATCTCTGGGCTGGCAGCTGCAGTCCCCGGGTCGGGTTCTGAAGTACTCGGGCGGGGTGCGACTGCCGTGGCCCCCAGGCCGCCTGCCAGAATTCTTGTGCCGGCCACTGGAGCTCTTAAGTCAGATCCGACTGCTTCAGGAGGAGCCGGCACGAAGATAGAATCTGATTCTGGCGATGGCTTAACAGACGGCTTGATGAGGCATTGAAGGGCAACGCCGGTCTGTATTGCTTGACGGGTGGAGCCGATTCGTGCCAAGGCATTTGCTTGCTCATTGTCGTTTCTTGGCACATGGAGAATCTCACACCCTTCAAATATCCAGTAAGTTGTTGTACGAGGAAGCGGTAGCTTGCCATGTTTGCATCTTTAGTGTCCCAGTCTCCTAACGACTATTGGACCACCAAGTCAGAGTCACCATAGCATAGGATCCAGCGAATGCCGAGCTCTTTGGCAAGCCGGAGCCCGTGAATGAGTGCCTCATATTCGGCGACGTTGTTGGAGGCAGCAAAATGGATTTGCAGCACATATTTGAGTTTGTCGCCTTTGGGAGAGGTGAGGACGATGCCGGCTCCCAAACCGGTACACATCTTGGAACCATCAAAATGCATCCACCAATGGGTGGAGTTGGGCGCTCGCGTCAGGTACTGGGTCTCGGCCCAGTCGACGAGGAAGTCAGCCAGTGCTTGTGACTTGATGGAGGTGCGCGGCTGGTAGTAGATGGTGTAGGGGGCCAAATCTATGGCCCATTTGGCCACTCGGCCCGAAGCATCTTGGCTTCCAATGATCTTGGCCAGTGGAGCCGTGCAGACCACAGTGATTGGGTGCTCATGAAAATACGGCTTCAATTTCTTTGTGGCAAAGTTCATGTCGTAGCACATCTTCTGGTAGTGGGGGTAGTTTTGCTTGGAGGTCGACAGCACTTCGCTCAAATAATATGCCGTTCTACTCAAAAAAGTGGTCTTCTTCATGAGCTGATACAGGGGAAGGGCCTTCTCTCCCTCGACTGATGAAACGGCTGATGGACGCCAAACAGCCAGTGAACTTCTGCACATCCAGTAGTCGGGTGGGTACTTCCATCCTCTCGATGGCCTTGATCTTCACAGGGTTGCACTCTATGCCGCATTCTGAGACCAAGAATCCAAGAAGCTGGCCGGCTGGTACTCTGAAGACGCATTTCTCTGGGTTGAGCTTGATTTGAAATCGGCGCAAGTTCTCAAAGGTCTCCTTGAGGTCCTCTAGCAGCGTTCCACGCTTCTCCGTCTTCACCACCACATCGTCCACGTAAACATCTGCGTTTCTGCCGAGTTGCTTGAGGAGGCACTTCTGCATGCAACGTTGAAACATGGCGCCGACATTCCTCAAGCCGAACGGCATAGTCAAGTAGCAGAAGGCTCCAAATGGTGTGATGAAGGCGGTCTGTCATCTGGGTTCAGCTTGATCTAGTGATATCCTGAATATGCATCCAAGAAACTCAATAGCTCGCATCCGGCTGTGGAGTCTATCACTTGGTCGATTCTCGGCAAAGCGAATGGTTCCTTGGGGCTTGCTTTGTTGAGGCTGGTGTTGGCCAGCCACTCTGGAAAGAACACTTCCATGATGAAGCCGGCTGCCAGCAGCCGGGCTATCTCTTCTCCAACGACTCTTCTCTTCTCTTCTGACAGGCGTCGCAAGGGCTGCCTGACTGGCTTGGCATCATACCAGACATGTAACTTGTGCTCGGTGAAATCCGTCGGAACACCCAGCATATCCTTGGGGGACCATGCAGAGATGTCCTGATTCTCACAGAGGAAATCGATGAGCTCGCCTTCCTATTTGCTGTCGAGGTTTGCACCTACAATAGCATACCTCTCCGGGTGCTCCGGGTCCAAGGGTATCTTCTTTGTTTCTTTAGCCGGCTTGAACAAGCCCTCAGCTTCCAACTCCTTGGGATCGGGCGACATCTCTAGCTGCTTGACTGCCATCGCCACAACCCGATCAAGGAGCATAGTGGGTCAGAATTCCTTGGGTCAGAATTCACTTGGAACTCGGCATCTTCATCTTGACGTAGGCATAGTGGGGGACCGCCATGAACTTGGCCAGAGCAGGCCGGCCAAGTAGTGCACGGTATGGGCTCTCAAGGTCCACCACCTCAAACTAGACTGGCTCCCGGTGGAAGTGATCCTTATCTCCAAAGAGGACGTCTATCTGGATCTTGCCGATTGGTGAGCAGGAAAGGCCAGGAACTATGCCATGGAATACGGTCCGGATGGACTGAGGCTGCCTTTGTTTGATTCCTAACTTCTCCATGGTTTCCTTGTACAGGATGTTGATGCTGCTGCCGCCATCTATCAGAACTCGAGAGAAGCGAGCATCTCGCCTATCTGTGGCAAAGGTGGCATCCAAAACCAGGGCATAGGATCCGGAGTTGGGCATCACTTCTGGGTGGTCAGCTCTGCTCCAGTTGGTGGGCTTCTCGGACCAACACATGAACTCTGGGGTCTCTGATGCTACCGTATTCACTTCTTGTTGCTGCCGCCGCCTGCTGCGTCGGTTATCGGCCACGCTGGTGAACACGACATAGGCTCCGTGCTCTTGTGGGTAATCGCCTTGTATGGTTCCGACTGGTCTGACCGCCGGCTGCTGGGGCAGAGGAGGAGGCGGCTGCCCAGCAGGCGGGCGAGGCAAGAGGTCGTCTCCCTTCACGATCCTGGTGAGCCAGTGGCACTTCCGAGGTGTGGTTGGACGGCTTCGCTCCATTATGGAATTTGCAGGGTGGATCCAGAGTCTTCTCATATGAGAAAGTCGGCAACCAATTGGGCTTGCCGCCCTTCTAGCCTTTGGACGGAGGCTGCCCTTCTAGCTGCTGGTCTTCGACTGTCACCACCTGACGGCTGGTGGAAGCCGGCTGCGTGGCCTTGCGCTCGTGGTCATTCGGCTGTTGACGCCGACTGGTGTCGCCAGCCGGGGTTCGAGGAGCCTGTGGGGCCACTTTGCCAGACTCATCAACTTGGATCTCTGCCTTCATGGAGGAGTCGGCCGTGGCTTATTTGTCTGCTATGATCAGCAGCTCGTCGAGGGTCGCCGGCTCGTCATAGAGGAGTCGGTGCTTGAGGAGGGTGCCTTCTCGGCACCTGACGCTGAAGTACTCGATGGCCTGCACCTGGTGCACGCCTCCGCAAGAGTTGCGGAGCTCGGCCCAGCGCGTTAGGTAGTCGCGAGTCAACTCGTTGGGGCCTTGCACGCACAAGGAAAGCTGGCGAGGCTTGGGCGGCCGCTTGTACGTGCTGGTGAAGTTGCGGACGAAGGCGTCGGTGAAGTCAACCCAGCTGTTGATGATGTGGGGCTTCAGACTGTTCAGCCATGTCCGGGCTGTGCCTTGGAGCATGAGCGGAACGTATTTCACAGCAACGCGCTCATTCCCGTTTGCTATGCTGACGGCCATGGAGTAGTCGACCAGCCAGTCCTCCGTCTTCATGGAGCCGGTGTACTTGGGCGTGTCTCCTGGGAGCGTGAACCCTTTGCGGAAGGGCTCGTCTCGAATGCGGGGGCCGAAACAAGGCGGACCCTACTCATCTTCTTCTTCTAGCGCCAGGGACCGATGGAGACGGTCGATCCGGTGGCGGGCATCGTTCTCTCCGACTCCCTCTTGGCGGCCAAGGCGGTCGCTGAGTGTCGGGTGATCAATAGGCGGCGGGGAGACGCTCCTTTCCCTGCGAGGGGGAGGAGGCGGATAGTCATCCTGTCGTTCCACAGCTCTTGGGCGGCTGTCTTGGTCACGCTCTATGGTGACACGAGTCCGACTGCGGCTGGCAGCTGGCTCCTTGTCTCTTCTTCCGCGGACGCCACCAGTCGGCGTCCGAGATGTCGCGCCTTGATCTCGGCGGGGAGGCAGGTCATCGTTTTGCCGTTGCGGCGCCTCAGTGCGGCAGCCGGCCTCATGCTGCTCAGCAGCCGCGTCGAGGAGCCGTTGGACGCGCTCCGCCATCTGGCAACGTTCTTCGCCGTTGAACTTGTCCAGCTCTTCTGATGCCGCCTGGGCAGCCCGGATATTTTCCGTAGGCGTGCCATAGACGGGGTGATCATCCCCGAACAGGTTGGTGATGGCCACGCCGCGCTGCTGAACCATGCCAAGACGGCTGGGCCCAGCAGGAGCCGGCGTGCCACCCATAGCGCGGTCCATTTCGCTTTGGTAGGCTTCCGACAGGCGTCTCATGATGGCTAGCCTCTTGGCGTCCTTGACGAGCTGGATGCGGCGTGCTTCCAGCATCTCGGCGTCGGCATCTTCTGGGATGGGCTCCGTCAGGTCTTGCTGTGCCGCTTCGAGCGGGTCGCGAGCGCCTCCGCCGGAGTGCTCGCCGTGACCGATGACAAGCACCTCCATGACGGTGCTCCCGCCGCTCTTCGGGCAAGGGAGCGGCTCGTCGTAGACCACCACGTTGGTGGGGAACGCGTCAAGCGACGCAGTGTCGGAGTTGACCAACATCGGGTCGGTGGAGCCTACAGACTCCAGGTCCACGGCTTGCTCGCTGGTGACGTGGAGTTGATCGAGGAGACCCGCGAGGTGGCTCTCGGGGCCGTCTGTGCCTGCGTCTTATGCGGGCTTGTCGGAGAGGTGGACCTCGCCAATGAGATCGGTGAGGCAACTTGCCGTGCAGGCAACCTCCGCGCCATGCAGTGCATCGGCGCAGACTCCGTCTGGCGTGCCGGGCAGGCTGCGCTCGCCAGGGACGAAAAGGGTTCCCGTCCAAAATAGGTCTCCGGACGACAGTGCACCTCGCCCCATGGTGGGTGCCAAATGTCGGAGGTTGGTTGAGACATATGCCAATGGATGGCTTATCATGGTGGGAGTGAGTAGAAAGTCGTCGGTGCCCGGAAGCGGGATGAGGCGTAGACACGAACGCCGGCGTACTTTACCCAGGTTCGGGGCTCTCCTAGGAGATAACACCCCTAGTCCTGCTCTGCGGGGTCTCCGCATGATCACTAAGGCACAAGTGAATACAAAGGTGCTCCTCGAGCTGTATGCTAGAGGTAGGAGAAGGCAAGGCTAGCTCTCTCCTTCCTCTATGATCTGGTCTAGTTCTCACAGGTTGGGAACCCTTTGCATGGGTGCCCTGGGGGCTTTAAATAGGCCTACCCCCCAGGGGTACAATGGTAATCTTGCAGGGTGTAGGACCCGGCTGTCTGCGTCTCCGGCCTCAAACTTCTCCGCTGGCTGCTGGGGCCCACCGACTGGTGGGCCCTGCCGACTGGTCTGGTATGGAGCCGACAGGCCGCTCCCACCGCTTGCGAGTCTTGCCGGCTGCTGATCACTTTAGCCGTGTCTCTAATGACGCGGGCTTGGTCAGGGGGTCGTGGCTACAGCTCCGCCGCCTGGCGGGCGATTACTGTAGCCACTCCGTGTCTCGTCTGGTTAATGGCGCGTAAGTCCCGAGGAAGGGGCGGGCCGACTCCTAGGGGCCGACCTTCCTCGGGTCCGACTGGTAGAGATCTTGCCGTCTTCTAGACTCTCCCTGACTGGTGGGGCCCGTCGTCCTAGGGCCGTACCGACAGGCCGTCGTGGGAGCAGGACTCCGCCTGCTGGTGATGATGTCAGGGATGGCATGGCAACAGTGCCGCGCCGGTCAGAGATCTCTGCTGGTACAGTGCACTATGTCTACGCCAGCCCCTAGAAAGGGGAGGGGATGGGCTACACTGTAGCCATTCCCTGCCCCATCCCCCTTGATGAGGGCACGGGCTTCACTAGCGCTGCAGGCCGACTCCTCGGGGCCGGCTTCTCTAGAAGCCGCCGGGTAGGAGTCGGCTTGTCTTGGCCTCGCCTCCAGGACTCGGCCGTTTATGGGCAGCCGGCTGTTCCTCCAACCGGCCTCCAGAAGACGGCTCTTCATCATGGCTTCTTGAGGGGCGCAGTCAGCCACGATGTCTTGAAAGGTTCTGTGCTTCGGGTTAGCCTACCCGTGGCCCATTACTCCGACAAGCTGGTTCGAATCCAAACCTAGACTATGACTATATATGGTCCTATACTACTCTGCCTAGCATCAAAAGCTCTGGCCGCACCAACCATGTCCGCTAGCTGCTCGTCCACCTGCTCTTCAGCAGGCAACAACCAGATATGCGCCAAGTCACCACCCGTACCATCGCCTGTGGGTTTCATCACACCCCCGCCGGCACACGCACCGCAGCCGGTTGCTCATCACAACCTGCTGCTATTGGTGTGATGCCACTGCTGCAAATCACGCAGAGTCATCCATTGCATCTCAACCACAATCCTCGACCCTGGCCGAGTCTTGTACAAATGCTTGAATCATGGGGTAATAATATGTTTAAGTGTTGTTCTGCTGCTTTTAGTTACCGCTTTTTTTAATAGTTTGGTTGATGATCTTCTAATTTAATTCGTGCAGAAAAGGGAAGATTCGTGTGATTTGTATTTCTGGGAAGTTGCTGATGTGGGGGAATGCAACTATGCTGATTATTTGGTTAGCCGAAGAATCCCAATACCAGCAGGTTGGGGTGTTGGACAAGTAACTGAAGGAATGGCAGAAGAAGAAGATGTAGAGCAGAAGGTTAAATATGCAGTTCCTCTGACCATGGCCAAGCAACAGCTGCCGAACGGCCTTGACAGCAACGAGGAGATGAAAGAGCTTGTGAAGATATTCAGTGGCTATGACATGAGCACTTTGCTGAAACTAGTAATGAATGAAACCTATGTAGCAGGCTGGGCATAGTGTTGTGAACATCTAATGATTTCTATTAACGGAAATTGGGGGGTATCCCCTTTTCCTCATAAATAAATAAATAAATAAATATCAGAGGCCCTTTTGGTAATAAATAAATAAATTTGCAGAGGCCCTATCGGGTTAGCTTTGTTCCCATTCAAAGACGTCGAGCAAATTGGAGTCCAACAACAAACTATGTCATCAAATTCAAGTTTCGTAGCCAAATATGAGTACAACTAAACAACAATGTCATCATGTTTTAGTCATCATACAATCACCAAACACAAATGAACATACATAACAAGTGATGTTCTCATAGCAAAATACTAAACAACACGTTCATCAGGTTTCAGTTGTCATAGCAAACACAATTTCACATAGTAGATAAAAAATGTCTTCTGACAGGCAAATACGACAAAAGCAATCTAGTCATCATTCGCAACAGCAAAGTCAACATCTTCGCCATGTGTATTAGTCTGAATCGTAATTCCCCAGAGTGTCATCTTCTTCTTCATTCTCAATGTCCTCGAACATTGGCTTCTTCTTGATCAACTCTTGTATGCCCATAGGACGACATGCAATCATTTCGCTAGCGTCATTGACGTGATGGTTCTCAAAGATATTAGGAACATCTGTGGAATCTTGTACATCAGGAGCAGTGTAAGCATCATCTTGATGTGCAACTTCATTAAACGAATTCCTCTGCTCAAACCTTTGCAATACTCTCCAGTCAGCGCTACGTGCAAATGTGTCTTCCAAGAAAAATATCTATGTTTCTTGATTTGTCAAAATAAAAGACTCGTTGGTATGGTACACCACCTTGAAATTGATGGATTTGAAATAATCATCAGCTTTGGGTTTTGTGATCCTGGAAAATAGGTTATACCAATGACTGAGGGAGTCGTGGATTAGGGGGTCCTCGGACAGCCGGACTGTTGGGCTATGAAGATACAAGATTGAAGACTTCGTCTCGTGTCCGGATGGGACTCTCCTTGGCGTGGAAGGCAAGCTTGGCAATACGGATATGTAGATCTCCTCCCTTGTAACCGACTCTGTGTAACTCTAGCCCCCTCCGGTGTCTATATAAACCAGAGGGTTTAGTCCGTAGGACAACAACAATCATACCATAGGCTAGCTTCTAGGGTTTAGCCTCTACGATCTCGTGGTAGATCAACTCTTGTAATACTCATATCATCAAGATCAATCAAGCAGGAAGTAGGGTATTACCTCCATCGAGAGGGCCCGAACCTGGGTAAACATCGTGTCCCCCGCCTCCTGTTACCATCCGCCTTAGACGCACAGTTCGGGACCCCCTACCCAAGATCCGTCGGTTTTGACACCGACATTGGTGCTTTCATTGAGAGTTCCACTATGCCGTCACTGTAAGGCCTGATGGCTCCTTTGATCATCGGCAACGATGCGATCCAGGGTGAGGTTTTCCTCCCCGGACAGATCTTCATATTCGGCGGCTTCGTATTGCGGGCCAACTAGCTTGGCTATCTGGAGCGGATCGAGAGCTACGCCCATGGCCATCAGGTCAGGTTTGGAAACTTGAACTATACTACCGACATCCGTGAAGACTTCATTTTTGACGGATGCGAGCCCATGTCAGGTGTGCCGCGCAGTCACGATGAGCACGATTTAGCTCGGCCGTCGGACAGTGATCGGGAGATCACACCTATGACTACTCCGGCCCTCAAATCAGAGCAGATCGCATCATCCGAGGACATGCGGATGGACCCCGCCTCGGAGGCCGCACACTCGGTGGCTATAGAGCCGAATACTGACTTCACCTCCTACGAGACCCGCGTTGCCGAACACTTGGATTCGTCCCTGGCCACGGGCTCCGAGCCGCCTGCGTCTGTTCCTATCGAATCCGACTGGGCACCGATCATGGAGTTTACCTCCGCGGATATCTTTCAGCACTCGCCCTTTGACGACACTAGTAGAAAAACCCCCATTCGTCCCGGTTGATAAGGGCGTTTTGTCCCAGTTTGTGAACTGGGACTAAAGGGTCATTACTAATGCCCTAACCCTTTGTCTCGGTTCTTACACGAACCAGGAGAGATGGGCCTCCACGTGGCCGGTGCGCCGAGCCCAGGCAGGAGGGCCTTTGGTCCTGGTTGGTGGCACCAACCAGGACCAATAGGCATCCATGCGTCAGCATATCAGGGGCTGGGTTTTTTGTTTTTTTTGAAAGGGGGGGGGGTTGGGGGTTTAATTTAGGTGTTTCATATATTGTGTTAGCTAGCTAATTAATAGAGAGAAGTGTCCTCTCTTATGTTCGTGCTTGGACGATGCTATATATACATATATATATAGAGAGGACTAGACACGCTAGCTAGTAAGCAAATAAAGGAAATAGAAGATCGTCATGAACATATGCATATAGAGAGAAGTGATATCGACCACCTATCCTTCTCCGAGAGATTGGTCGAACAACAAGTTCTCGTAAATCTATCCGACACTACCGGCTACATATATACAATAATTATCTCTTACAATATAATCTCCTAACTATATATGAACACAGGGTCCACATAGTATTCTCCGTCTTCAGCGATCACGTGGTCAAGGAAGAATGCCGCCAATTCCTCTTGAATTGCTCGCATACGATCTGGTGCTAGGAGTTCATCCCTCATCTAAAACATCTAATTTGAACAAGGGGGTCAATACATATATATATATATATATATGAATAAATGAAACTCAACACAAATGATGGTAATAAAATAAAATTGTGAATATTATTGCTTACGCACTTCATATTGTTCGTCAGTGTAGCCCCGCTCACAGGTCGTGTGGCGGATGGACTCGCAAACGTAGTATCCACAGAAATCATTCCCTTGTTCCTGCCACAACCAGTTTACAAGAAATAGAGGTCAATCAAACTGATAAGCAAGAATGTCAAATCGTATTGATGAAACTAGTGCTTGAATGACTAGTAGATGCGTGGAACATGCTTCTATAGTACTTACTTTCGGGTGTCTAAATTGCAGCGCCTTCGGCAGTCCCGGAGCTTTTCTGGTGAATTTTCTCCAAACCCTGCTGGACAAAGAAAACAATTACTTGATATATCAGGAAATGAACAAAGTTGCTGATATGGTGGATAATGATCGATTTAACTTACTTCTCGAGCATTTGAGTCATGTCCGCATAGTCCTGGGGATCTTTTCGTCTCGAGTCTAAGACGGTTACTAGTCCCTGCTCAAGCTTAATCTCTAGGAGAATATAGTGGAAACTATGCACGCATGCATAACTCATCAATTACATTACTATAACCTGGACTAATAAGGGAAACTGAATATGCACAAGACAGTAACACTCACTTGAAGTTGTAAGGAAAGAGTATTATATCTTTGTTTTCATTTATTACCAACGATCGTAGCAAGTTGGCCTCGGTATCTTCAGCACGATATTTAACCTCAGTTGCATCTATGAGATTTGTGTTAATGAACCCAATATCACCGATTTGTCTTTTCTTCAATTCGGCGATCTTCAATCTACATAATATAGTGAGGATAATTATAAATACATGCAATGAAAGAGCTGACCTATATAGAGAGACTTAATGACAGAAGTAGTACTACTTACAGACAGTAGCAAGTGACCGTTGCTTTATCGAGGGCCTTTTGATTGAAAAACTAGAAGAACTCCTCAAATGGAACATTCAACAGTTCAATTCCAATGAGGTCATGCTCCTCTCTAACTCTCAGCGTCAAAGTATTCCTCCCCCAGACTCTCTGCAGGTTTTCATGTACCAACCATGGAATCTTCGCATGATCGTTGTTAGAGATCTTTCATCTTTGACGAGAGGCTTCCCGTACTTGTATTTGTGTTCCTCCACCTCCAAGAACTCATAATGTACATCGTCGGGCAGGTAATCTCCAAGATTGCTATAACCGGGCACCATCCTCAGATCATTAGTAGGCACCTTGAGCGGGGGGCACGATTGGTTCTCTTGTTCGCCGAGCTGGGGAATTTTTTCCCCAGCTCGTCGTTCTTTTAACCTTTGATCACTGACAGTACTTCCCGTCCACTCCGCTTCGACAAATGACTTTGCAATAATGCGGTCATAGTTGCCTTTTGGCAGAGACTTTGCTGGTTTTTTCAGGGCAGCCAGAGTGCGCTTCGCTTTCACCGGATCTACCTTCTCCTCCGGGGGTGGATGTTTCTTTGCTTTCACCCCTTCAAAGAAGTTCCTCACTTCATCTCGGGCGATCTTGGCGTTCTCCTCTGGGGTCCTTCCGTATGGTAACTTCTCTAGAGTCTTCAGAGAAGGACCGAATCTGTATTGCCTCCCGCCTCTGGCTGTACTGCTAGACGCCAGCATAGCAGACGGAGCGGCTGCGGCTGTCTTCTTTCCTTGCTTACGAGGCGGAGTAGAAGGACTATGACGCGTCGGAGAAGCCGGAGCGGCGGCGGGTCTCTTCCGCCCATGCTGATGAGGCGGAGAAGGAGGAGGTTGGCTGCTCGGGCGCACCGGCACAGGCAGAGAAGGAGGCAGAGTGCTGCCACGCGCCGGAGAAGGAGGCTGAGTGCCCTGATCACTCGTCGTTGGAGGAGGCGGAGTGCCCTGACTCGCCGGAGGAGGAGGAGGAGGCGGAGGCGTCCAGTTCAGAAGCTTGATGAGCTCCTTCCGCCATAGGCATGGAGTCAATAGACAAGAACCCAGCCAAGTCTCCCCTTCACCGGTAGGGTAGTCAAGCTAAAGGTCCTAAAATCCCTCCGTTTTATCATCCACCGTCACCCTGGCATATCCTTCTGGAATCAAACTACAGTGAAAAGTTGCACCGGGTTCAGTAGGTCGAACAGAGCCGACAGCCGCCTTGACTTTGAAGTTTTGCCATTGCGTCATACGGTGGCAATGTTGAGACTCCATGATAGCATCCACGGGGTAGCTAGCAGGATCCGTCAAGACATGCTCCGGCTAAAGCACCTCAGTGGAAGCCACACTGCTTCTCCGCTGAGATGGCGGGGTAGTTTCGGCAGGTCGCTTGCTGTGAGCTACTTCTCGTTCCTCTAGCGCTTGAACCCTTTCGTGCAGCATCTGAATTTGGGCATGCTCCACTTTTTTCCTCCTCTCCTAGCATTTGTAACCATCTGCGTCCAGAAAACCAACCTTCCATGGAACAGAGCCTGGCGTGCCTCGTGTCCATCCAGGGTGCTCCGGATTCCCGAGGGTCATTGTGAGCTCGTCGTTCTCTTTGTCTGGAACGAACGTCCCTTGCTGCGATGCATCGATATAGTGCTTTAGCTTCTTGACTGGTATGTTCATTTGCTCGTCCATCCAAATGCATTTCCCTGATACAGGGTCCAAGGTTCCGCCAGCCCCAAAGAACCAAGTCCGGCAACGGTCTGGCCAGTTCATTGTCTCTGGTTCGATCCCTTTATCAAGTAGATCATTCTCAACCTTGGCCCACTTAGGCCGGGCTTTGAGTTAGCCACCTGACCCCGTGCGATGGTGAACCTTCTTCTTCGCAACATTTTTCTTATTTTTCACCGACATCTTCTTACTCTTTTCCGATGTCTTGTAGGCCACAAATGCGAGCCAGTGATCTCTGATCTTCTCATATCTGCCGATGAATTCTCGTGTCTCTTCTTTGTCGACAAACATTTTCAGCCCATTCTTCCACCTCCTGAATAGGTATGTCATCTTCTTGAGAGCATGAGAGTTTATTAATTGCTCTTTAACTGGCTTCTCCGGATCCTCCTCTGGCGGTAGGGTGAAATTTGCCTTCAGCTCTGTCCAAAGATCATCTTTCTACATATCATTGACATAAGACACCTCAGCGTCTTCGTTCTTAGGCTTATACCATTGCTGGATGCTGATCGGGATCTTGTCCCTAACTAGAACCCCGCACTGAGCAAAAAATGCTTCCTTTGTCCGGATGGATTCAATCGGTTGGCCATCGCGCATGACTGCTGTGATCTCAGACCTTTCATCCGAGCGCAACTTTTTCTTCGGGACTCGTCTCTTTACCGAAGTTTTGCTCGATCCGGAGGGCTAGAAAAAAGTAGAAAGATGAGAGTTAATTAATATGTGTACATACCAAAACAATGAATGCATCAATTAGCTAGTCATCACAGGCTTAACTAATATATTTACCTGACCGGACTTTGTTCGGTCACCGGAGCCGTCACCACGGGCTCCTTCTTGCACCAGCATTGGGTCACCGAAGCCATCATAATCATGTCTTTCCTCCTCCATTCTTTGATCACCATAGCCTGCTTCTTCTTCACCCTATTCTTCCAGACCATCATTGTCGTTAAGATACGACAAGACATCACCTCCGGCTAAGATTATGTCCCCCAACACCTGTTCTGCTTCCTCGTCTTGTCTGTGCTCCATTGTTTCTGCAAATATTACAACATGGCAATTATTACACAAACATGACAACATGTGGATATATTAGTGGCAAACGTAGACCTAGCTTATTCCGGATTTGGGGTGGCCCCGGCAATGCTTCAAGGGTAGGGGCGCGGCAGGAGGGGGTAGGAGACCGACATCGTTTTTTCTAGGGTTTGGGTGTCCTCGAGAGTTTTGGTCGAGCGAGAGGGC
>NC_041384.1:108895646-108934345 GCF_002162155.2 Triticum dicoccoides | reverse complement strand
GGGGTGCTCCCTCGTATAAGTTATCACGGTCGAAGTTATCCGGGAGGGGGTTATATCGACAATGACGACATACATACATGGTAAAATAATGGTATCGGGGAGGGGGTAGGTCGAACCCCCCCTCATGTTGAAGTTATCGGGACACGTGGTATATCGACAACGACATATCCGATAAAAAATAAGAAGACGAAGAAGAAATAAAAAGAGGAGAAAAAGATATTAATAGAGTAGAAGATTGAAGAAAAAAAGAAGAAAAAAAAGAGGAGAAGAAGAGAAAATAGAATCTATTCCTTTCTTCTTCTCCTCTTCTTTTTCTTCTTTTTTCTTCTTCTTATTTATTTCTCCTCTTCTTCCTCTCCTCTTCTTCTCCTTTCTTCCTCTTCTTATTTTCCTTTTTCCTCTCATTCTTTTGCTTCTTCTTCCTTTCCTAGCTAGATATATAAAACTTTTCTAAAAGTGTAATTTTTGCATGGAAAAAATGTTTTCTTCTCCAACATAAAAACAATTATGATAACAAGCATATACATCATCATATATAATAAAAAACAAGCATATATACATGAAAAAAAACAAGCATATATATCATCATATATATGAAAAAACAAGCATATATACATGGAAAAAAACAAGCATATATATCTCTAGGGTTTGGGGTGGCCTCGACAATGCTTCGAGGGTTTGGGGTGGCCTCAAGAGAGTTTGTCGGGTAGGGGCGCGGCAGGAGGGGGTAGGAGACCGACATTGTTTTTTTCTAGGGTTATATATATCGACCGCCCCTCATGTTGAAGTTATCGGGATGGGGTTATATCGACCCCCCCCTCGTGTTGAAGTTATCGGGAGGGGTATATCGACGATGACAGACCCGATAAAACATAAGAAAACGAAGAAGAAATAAAAAGAGGAGAAGAAGAAAGGAATAGAGGAGAATAAGAAAAAATAGAATATTTTCTATTTCTTCTTCTTCTCCTCTATTCCTTTCTTCTTCTACTCTTCCTTTTCTTCCTCTCCTCCTCTTCTCCTCTTCCTTTTATTCCTCTCCTCTTCTTCTCCTTTTTCCTCTTCTTATTTTCCTTTTTCGTCTCCTTCTTTTTCTTCTTCTTCCTTCTTCCTAGCCAGACATATAAAACTTCTCTAAAAATGTAACTTTTGCATATATAAAACTTTTTCTTCTTCTTCCTTCTTCCTCTTCCTTCTCCCTAAATATATAAAATTGTTCTAAAAATGAAACTAACCTAAAATGTACTAAACCAGAGAACATATATAGATAAAACTTTTCTAAAAATGTAACTTTTGCATATATGAACATATATACACAAAGAACATACAAACATATATACATTTTTATAAAAAAGCAAAATAAAAATCATTATATATATGAACAAAAAATCTGAAAAGAAGGCATATATCATATATACAAAATACATATACTCACATATATACATATACATATATATAATCTGGAAAAAACAAGCATATAATATATGAAAAAAACAAGGACGGGGGAGGGGCGCCGTCCGGACCAAGGTGAGGAGGGGCAGGGGCATGAGTTCGGCGTCAAGGACGGCGACGGGGCAGGGGGCGCGTGCTCAGGGCAGGGGCGACGACTGGCAAGGAAGGGGCGGGGCAGGGCGACGACAGGGGCGGGCCGGGGCGACGCACGTCGGGGCAGGATGGCGAGCGGTGACGGCGTTGGGCAAGGGCACGGGCGACGGCATCATGGCAGGGCTCGGCGGTGACGGTGTCGGGCAAGGGCGTGGGCGACGGCGTCGGGGCAGGGCTCGGCGGTGACGGCGACGAGGAGCAGCGTGGGGTGTCGGAGCAAAGAACAAGTGAATTTTGGAGAAACTGCTAAGTGTTTGCTTATATAGAAAAGGCTTTGGTCCCAGTTCGTGGCATCAACCAGGACCAATGCGACCCTTTAGTCTCGGTTGGTGCCACCAACCAGGACCAAAGGTCTCTTTTCAGCAGCCCAAAAGGCGGGAAGCGGCGGCCTTTTGGTCCCGGTTGGTGGCACCAACTGGGACTAAAGGGTGGCATTGGTCCTTTGGAAGCTTCTTCTTCAATATTTTCAGTAGCTTCTCAAATCCTTTTTCAGGCATAGCATTCTCTGTCTTCCACTACAACAATTCTAGTACGGTACCGAGCTTTGTGTTGCCATCTTCGCAATTGGGGTACATCCCTTTTTTGTGATCCTCTAACATGCGATCGAACTTCAGCTTCTCCTTTTGACTTTCGCATTGCGTCCTTGCATCGACAATGACCCAGCGGAGATCATCACCATCGGGCACATCGTCTGGTTCCTCATGATCTTCAGCAGCTTCCCCCGTTGCAGCATCATTGGGCACATCGTCTGGTTCCTCTTGATCTTCAGTAGCTTCCCCCGTTGCAGCATCACCGTATCGTTCCAGCATCACCGTATTCAGGGGGCACATAGTTGTCATCATCCTGTTCTTCTTTGCCGTCTTCCATCATAACCCCTATTTCTCCATGCCTCGTCCAAACATTATAGTGTGGCATGAAACCATTGTAAAGCAGGTGGGTGTGAAGGATTTTCCGGTCAGAGTAAGACTTCGTATTCCCACAGTTAGGGCATGGACAACACATAAAACCATTATGCTTGTTTGCCTCAGCCACTTCGAGAAAATCATGCACGCCCTTAATGTACTCGGAGGTGTGTCTGTCACCATACATCCATTGCCGGTTCATCTGCGTGCATTATATATAATTAAATGTGTCAAAAACCATTACAGAACATCATGAATAGATAATTAAGTGACCAAATTAATAGAAGTTCATCATCACATTAAAACCAAAGTACATACATAGTTCTCATCTAACAACATATAGCTCTCGAGAGCATCTAATTAATTAAACCATACATTGAAACTATGTAAAACATTTCAATGCGAAAACAAATGCGATCATAATCGCAACCAAGGTAACAATTGATCCAACAGCATAATGATACCAAGCCTCGGTATGAATGGCATATTTTCTAATCTTTCTCATCTTCAACCGCATTGCATCCATCTTGATCTTGTGATCATCGACGACATCCGCAACATGCAACTCCAATATCATCTTCTCCTCCTCAATTTTTTTTATTTTTTCTTTCAAGTAATTGTTTTCTTCTTCAACTAAATTTAACCTCTCGACAATAAGGTCGGTTGGAATTTCCGGTTGAACTACCTCCTACATAAATAAAATCTATGTCACGTTGGCCGGCATAATTTTCATAAACAATAAATGAACCAAATAGTTATAAAAAGTTAATATATACGACATCTGAATCATTGCCAGGACAAGGGCCGACGGGGGCGGATACCAAAACCATCGCACTATATAATAGCAAGCAATAATAAAAGTAAGAAAATTAGAAAAGTATCTATCTAAAGTAAGAATTTTTTCTTTCATAAAGAAGATAAGAACAAGAGGCTCACCACGGTGGTGCCGACGATGAGATCGGTGCGGGCGATCAACGGCGGTGAAGACAGGAATGGGACGTGACGGGCCGCTAAACCTAGACAAATCACGAGGAAAATGGAGCTTTGAGGTCGAGCTTCGAGAGGGGAAAGCTTAACTAGTGTGGCTTGGGCATTTCATCGAACACCTCATGTGCATAGGAGGTGAGCTAGAGCACCACAAAGCCCTCCCCTCGCCGGCCAGAGAAAAACTGAACACTAGAGTTCTCTTCTCGCGGGCGAGGGGTATATATAGGCACCTCATTGGTCCCGGTTCGTGGCATGAACCGGGACTAAAGGGAAGCCTGTGGTCCCGGTTCAAGACACCAACTGGGACCAATGGTGGTGGACCATGAACGAGGCACATTGGTCCCGGTTCGTCCCACCAACAGGGACCAAAGGGGCCAGACGAACCGGGACCAATGCCCCCACGAGGCCCGGCAGGCCCCTGGCCTCACGAACCGGGACCAATGCCCCCATGGGTCCCGGTTCTAGACTGAACCGGGACTAATGGGCTGACCCGGCCTGAACCAAAGCCCTCTTTTCTACTAGTGCGACGTGCTAAACTCCTTGAGGTCTCTCTCTGTCAGGAGACCCTTGGCCAAACTATGTCCGGCTAGAATGGGATGCGGATGACGACAAAATTCGCTCCCCAACCACCACCCACTTAGTAGCCACTGTCGATGATTTAACCGACATGCTCGACTTCGGCTCCGAAGACATTGACGGTGTGGACGACGATGCAGGAGACAAACAAGAACCACCGCCCACAGGGCGCTGGACTGCCACCTCATCATATGACATATACATGGTAGACACCCCCAAAGAAGGTGATGGCGACAAGACAGCGGAGGATAATCCCTCCAAGAAGCAATCCAAGCACCGACGTCAGCGGCGTCGCTCTAAGTCCCGCCATAGCAAAAGCAGCGATACCGGCACAAGAGACAATAACGCTCTGGATAGTGCCGAAGACAACGACAATCCCCTCCAGCCAGACCTCGAGCAGGACGTTGAACAAGCTAGCCCTCCAGAACAGGTAGCATACGGAGAATCAGAGGATGACAATTACATGCCTCTCTCCGAAGACAAGGTGAGCCTCGGCGACGAAGAATTTATCGTGCCTGAGGATCCCGTCGAGCAGGAGCGCTTCAAGCGCCGACTTATAGCCACGGCAAACAGCCTAAAGAAAAAGCAACAACAGCTTCGAGCTGATCAAGATCTGCTAGTGGATAGATGGACGGAAGTCCTTGCGGCCCAGGAATACGAACTCGAACGCCCAACTAAGAGTTACCCAAAGCGCAGGTTGCTACCCCAACTCGAGGAGGAAGCATTAAAACCTACATCACCAACATATGATGCGGCGGATCGGCCACCTCATGGCCGAGACAGAGGGGCATATCAGCCCGAAGTCCAGCCCGCACCCCGTCGCTAGACAACCAAAAACACTAAGGCCCAGGGCATGCTACCTCTTGAGCACTGCGTTGGATTGCCTTGAAGAGGAAAGGGTGATGCAGCAGAGTAGAGTAAGTATTTCCCTCAGTTTTTGAGAACCAAGCTATCAATCCAGTAGGAGGCTACACGCAAGTCCCTTGTACCTACATAAAACAAATAGCTCCACGCAACCAACGCGATTAGGGGTTGTCAATCCCTTCACGGTCACTTACGAGAGTGAGATCTGATAGAGATGATAGATAATATTTTTGGTATTTTTGGTATAAAGATGCAAAGTAAAATAAAAGAAAGTAAAAAAGCAAAGCGATAATAAAGTGATGGAAGATTGATATGATGAGAATAGACCCGGGGCCCATAGATTTCACTAGTGGCTTCTCTCAAGAGCATAAGTATTTTACTGTGGGTGAACGAATTACTATTGAGCAATTGACAGAATTGAGCATAGTTATGAGAATATCTAGGTATGATCATGAATATAGGCATCACGTCCGAGACAAGTAGACCGACTCCTGCATGCATCTACTACTATTACTCCACTCATCGACCGCTATCCAGCATGCATCTAGAGTATTAAGTTCAAGAAAACAGAGTAACGCCTTAAGCAAGATGATATGATGTAGAGGGATAAATTCATGCAATATGATAAAAAAACCATCCTGTTATCCTCGATGGCAACAATACAATACGTGCCTTGCTGCCCCTACTGTCACTGGGAAAGGACACTACAAGATTGAACCCAAAGCTAAGCACTTCTCCCATTGCAAGAAAGATCAATCTAGTAGGCCAAACCAAACTGATAATTTGTAGAGACTTGCAAAGATAACCAATCATACATAAAATAATTCAGAGAATATTCAAATATTGCTCATAGATAATCTTGATCCTAAACCCACAATTCATCGGTCTCAACAAACACACCGCAAAAAGAAGATTACATCGAATAGATCTCCACGAGAGAGGGGGAGAACATTGTATTGAGATCCAAAAAGAGAGAAGAAGCCATCTAGCTACTAACTATGGACCCGAAGGTCTGAGGTAAACTACTCACACTTCATCGGAGAGGCTATGGTGATGATGTAGAAGCCCTCCGTGGTGGATTCCCCTTCCGACGGAGCTCCGGAACAGGCCCCAAGATGGGATCTCGTGGGTACAGAAGGTTGGGGCGGTGGAATTAGGTTTTTGGCTCCGTATGTGATCATTTGGGGGTACGTAGGTATATATAGGAGGAAGGAGTACGTCGGTGGAGCAAAGGGGGGCCCACGAGGCAGGGGGCGCGCCCTACGGGGGTGGGCGCGCCCCCCACCCTTGTGGCCACCTGCCTTCTTTCTTGACATGGGGTCCAAGTCTCCTGGATCATGTTTGGTTAGAAAATCACGTTCGCGAAGGTTTCATTCCGTTTGGACTCCGTTTGATATTCTGTTTCTTCGAAACACTGAAATAGGCAAAAAAAACAACAATTCTGGGCTGGGCCTCCGGTTCATAGGTTAGTCCCAAAAGTAATATAAAAGTGAAAAATAAAGCCCAATATGGTCCAAAACAGTAGATAATATAGCATGGAGCAATCAAAAATTATAGATACGTTGGAGACGTATCAAGCATCCCCAAGCTTAATTCCTACTCGTCCTCGAGTAGGTAAATGATAAAAACAGAATTTTTGATGCGGAGTGCTACTTGGCATAATTTCAATGTAATTCTTCTTAATTGTGGTATGAACATTCAGATCCGAAAGATTCAAGACAAAAGTTTAATATTGACATAAAAATAATAATACTTCAAGCATACTAACTAAGCAATTATGTCTTCTCAAAATAACATGGCCAAAGAAAGTTCATCCCTACAAAATCATATAGTTTAGTCATGCTCCATTTTTGTCACACAAGAATGTTGTCATCATGCACAACCCCGATGACAAGCCAAGCAATTGTTTCATACTTTAGTAATCTCAAACTTTGTAAAACTTCACGCAATACATGAGCGTGGGCCATGGATATAGAACTATGGGTGGAATAGAATATGATGATGGGGGTTATGTGGAGAAGACAAAAAGGAGAAAGTCCCACATCAACAAGGCTAATCAATGGGCTATGGAGATGCCCATCGATTGATGTTAATGCAAGGAGTAGGGATTGCCATGCAACGGATGCACTAGAGCTATAAATGAATGGAAGCTCAACAAAAGAAACTAAGTGGGTGTGCATCCAACTTGCTTGCTCACGAAGACCTAGGGCATTTGAGGAAGCCCATTGTTGGAATATACAAGCCAAGTTCTATAATGAAAAATTCCCACTAGTATATGAAAGTGACAAAACAAGAGACTCTCTATCATGAAGATTATGGTGCTACTTTGAAGCACAAGTGTGGGAAAAAGGATAGTAGCATTGCCCCTTTTTATATTATTTTTTGGGCCTTCTTTTTTTCTTTTTTGACCTTTCTCTTTTTTTGGGACAATGCTTTATTAAATGATGATCATCACACTTCTATTTATTTACAACTCAATGATTACAACTCGATACTAGAACAAAGCATGACTCTATATGAATGCCTCCGACGGTGTACCGGGATATGCAATGAATCAAGAGTGACATGTATGAAAGAATTATGAACGGTGGCTTTGTCACAGATACTATGTCAACTACATGATCATGCTAAGCAATATGACAATGATGACTATGTCAAGAAAAACGGAACGGTGGACAGTTGCATGGCAATATATCTCGGAATGGCTATGGAAATGCCATAATAGGTAGGTATGGTGGCTGTTTTGAGGAAGATATAAGGAGGTTTATGTGTGAAAGAGCGTATCATATCACGGGGTTTGGATGCACCGGTGAAGTTTTCACCAACTCTCAATGTGAGAAAGGGCAATGCACGGTACCGAAGAGGCTAGCAATGATGGAAGGGTGAGAGTGCGTATAATCCATTGACTCAACATTAGTCATAAAGAACTCACATACTTATTGCAAAAATCTACAAGCCATCAAAAACCAAAGTACTACGCGCATGCTCTTAGGGGGATAGATTGGTAGGAAAAGACCATCGCTCGTCCCCGACCGCCACTCATAAGGAGGACAATTAAATAACACGTCATGTTTCAAATTTGTTACATAACGTTTACCATACGTGCATGCTACAGGACTTGCAAACTTCAACACAAGCATTTCTCAAATTCACAACTACTCAACTAGCACAACTTTGATATTATCACCTCCATATCTCAAAACAGTTATCAGGCATCAAACTTTTCTTAGTATTCAACGCACTCAAAAGAAGGTTTTACAAATCTTGAATACCAAGCATATTAAGATTTTTAAGCAAATTACCATGCTATTAAGACTCTCAAAATAATCTAAGTGAATCATGAGAGATCAATAGTTTCTATAAAACAAATCCACCATTGTGCTCTAAAAGATATAAGTGAAGCACTAGAGCAAAACTATATAGCTCAAAAGATATATGTGAAGCACAAAGAGTATTCTAAGAAATTCCAATTCATGTATGGTTCTCTCAAAAGGTGTGTATAGCAAGGATGATTGTGGTAAACTAAAAAGCAACGACTAAAATCATACAAGATGCTCCAAGCAAAAGACATATCATGTGGTGAATAAAAATATAGCTCCAAGTAAAGTTATCGATGGAAGTAGACGAAAGAGGGGATGCCTTCCGGGGCATCCCCAAGCTTTGACTTTTTGGTGTCCTTGCATTATCTTGGGGGTACCATGGGCATCCCCAAGCTTAGGCTCTTGCCACTCCTTGTTCCATAATCCATCAAAAGATTTCACCCAAAACTTGAAAACTTCACAACACAAAATTCAACAGAAATCTCGTGAGCTCCATTAGCGAAAGAAAACAAAAGACCACTTCAAGGTACTTTAATGAACTCATTCTTTATTTATATTGGTGTTAAACCTACTGTATTCCAACTTCTCTATGGTTTATAAACTATTTTACTAGCCATAGATTCATCAAAATAAGCAAACAACATGCGAAAAACAGAATCTGTCAAAAACAGAATAGTCTGTAGTAATCTGTAACTAACGTAAACTTCTGGAACTCAAAACATTCAGCCAAAATAGGACAACCTAGGCAATTTCTTTATTGATCAGCATCCATTGGAATCACTACTTTTTCACGTTCTGGTAATTTTTAACAATTGTTTTCGTGAATAGGAAGTTTCTGGAAATTACAGCAAGATCAAATAACTATCATCCAAGAAGATCCTATAGGTTTAACTTGGCACAAACACTAATTAAAACATAAAACCACATCTAAACATAGGGTAGATGGATTATTTATTCCTAAACATAAGTAAAAGCACAAAAACTAAAAATAAAATCGGGTAGCCTCCCAACAAGCGCTATCGTTTAATGCCCCTAGCGAGGCAATACATAAGTAGCTCTCATGATAGATTCATGTGGTAATTTTATTTTCGTCCTAGGGAAGTGTTCCATGCCTTTCTTTAATGGAAATTGGAATCTAATATTCCCTTCCTTCATATAATTAATTGCACCAATCGTTCTAAGGAAAGGTCTACCAAGAATAATAGGACAAGAAGGATTGCAATCTATATCAAGAATGATAAAATCTACGGGCACATATTTCCTATTTGCAACAATAAGAACATCATTAATTCTTCCCATAGGTTTCTTAATAGTGGAATCCGCGAGGTGCAAGTTTAGAGAGCAATCATCAAAATCACGGAAATCTAGCAAATCACACAAAGTTTTGGGAATAGTGGAAATGCTAGCACCCTGTAAGTGCATCTAGTGCCACCCCTAGTTGGTTTTGGAGTATTGACGACAAACCTAGTTGAGGGACTAATGTGTTTGTGAGAATTGCAGGATAACACAGGTAGAAGTCCCTCATTGATTCGGTTTTCCTACCAGAGATGACCCCTAAAAATGTATGAAGACATTGATGTCAAAGGTGGTATATGAAGATATTCTCATTGAAGACTATGACAAGAGAAGACATCGCATGAAGCCTATGGAGCTAGAAGACTTAGATCTTTTGTAGTTCTGTTTCTTCTTTGTTGAGTCATAGGAACCACCGTACTGTTAAGTGGGGTCCAAGAGAACCAGTCAGAATGACTGAAGTGATGCTTAACCAAAACAAACCTATGTCTTCGAGTGAAGAGTATGAGAGCGAATCTTGTCCAGAGTCGGACAAGTCAGCTTTGCTTGTAGCCCAAGTAAAGTTGTCGTGTGAGTTTGAAATCTGACCGTTGAAACACGTGTCAGTTCCTTAGTGACCCAGGGTCATTTCGGACAAATCAGGTCGGGTTGCCTAGTGGCTATAAATAGCCCACCCCCTACAACCATAAACGGTTGGCTGCTCAGATTTAGAGTACGGCTTTTGTCGTTTAAGAGCAACCCACCTCGAAGCCTTTGAGAGAGAATTCCTTGCGAGGATAAAGCCCTAACCACCCAGAGCCAAAGAGTGTTAGGCATCACTTAAGTCTTCTTGTCTGTGTGATCTGAAGACTTATTACACTTGAGGACTGTGAATCCTCCAGCCGGTTAGGCGTCGCGTTCTGAGCATCCAAGAGACATTGTGGATTGCCGGTGAACGAAGTTTGTGAAGGTTTGGGAGTCTACCTTGAAGACTTACCAGAGTGATTGGGCGAGATCTGTGTGACCTTAGCTCAAGGGGAATACGGTGAGGACTCGGTGTCCTGAGCTGCGTGTTCAAGACTGGGTGTCCGGTACTGTGTGTCCTCAGGTTTAAATACCTAGCCGCCCTAACCAGACGTGCAGTTGTCACAGCAACTAGAACTGGTCCAACAAATCATTGTCTTCAATGAGTCACTGGTTTCATCCTTCCCTTCCCTTTACTTACTGTTGGTCCTTGTGAAGTCATCATATGATTGCACTATCTTTTGTCTTCACTGAGTGACTGAGTGTTTTGTTTGGCTTCATAATATATTCCTACCTGATCTTCACTACATTGCTGCTATTAGTCATTGTGCTTTCAATCCATTGAATACTTGACTATGGTTTGCCTAGTGTAGTCTACCTTCCACTGCATGGTAATAGGTTTATTTCTATCGTTTGTCTTCGAAACTTCCATGTTTTGAAGACTTTCATAAAAATCGCCTATTCACCCCTCCTCTAGTCGATATAACGCACTTTCAATTGGTATCATAGCAAGGTACTCCCTTGTTCTGTGTGATTCGGTTTAACCACCTGAAGTTTTAGCTATGTTGACTGCAGGGATAATTAAAGTCTCCGCTACGTGCCCCGTCTTCGATGGAACTGAATATCCCTACTGGAAGAATAAGATGCGCATGCATCTTGAAGCCATTGACGTCGACCTATGGTATGTCGTCAAGAACAGCGTTCCCAAGGCTGGAGAAGGTGTCACTGCTGCTGATGTCAAGAAGTTTGTTCAACTGGACTCTACTGCCAAGAATATCATCGGTGGTCATCTGACCAAAGGACAGTATAGCCGTGTGAGTGCTTTGGAAACATCTAAGCTAGTCTGGGACTGGCTCTACAAGGTCAACGAAGGCGTCTCAACCCAGAGAGATCAGAGAATCAGTGTTCTTCGCAACCTCTTCAACCGCTTCAAGCGAAATGACAATGAGAATGTCCAGCTCATGTTTGATCGACTCACTAACATCACAAATGACCTTCAAGCCCTCGGTGCTACTGAGATTACCAAGCATGAAGTCGTCAAGACACTACCGAGATCACTTGACAGTTCGTTTGACACCCTAGACCTGATGATTCAAGAACGTCCAGATTTCAAGACACTCGATCCGTCTGACATACTTGAGAGGCTCAACACACATGTGTTTCAGATTTCTGAGAAAAGAGATATCTACGGTCCAAACTATGGGCGAACTCGTGCCTTGAAGGCAAAAGCTGTCTCCTCATCTGATGAAGAATCTGACAGCAGTTCTGATGACCCTGAAGACATTGGAAGGGAACTTGCTATGCTTGTGAAGAAGTTCCAAAAATTCACCAAGAAGAAAGGTTTCAGAAAGTCTTCACGATTAAGCTCAAGGAATGATGAAGCTTCTGCTCATGACTACAAGAAGAAAACATGTCACAAGTGCAAGAAACCTGGCCACTTCATCTCTGAGTGTCCGCAGTGGGACAATGAGAACAAAAAGAAGAAGAAGAGCAAGGAATATGACTCTGATGACAAGAAGAAGAAGAAATAATCAAAGCCTTCTTCCAAGTCTTCCTCAAAGTCTTCATCACACAAGAAGAGCACATCTGGTAAGGCACGTGTGTTTGTTGGCAAGGAAATGGATTCAGAGGAGGAGTCCGCTTCTGAGGAGGCGGAGGTGGAGTCTGAGGAGGAGTCCGATTCTGGCGTTGCAAGTCTGGCTACAGCATACGTTGCCAAGTCCATCTTCAACACTGAAGACAATGACTTCATCACCGACATCGATGCAAATGACAAGGACTACTCCGCTCCTACAAACTGCTTCATGGCACGCGGTGCCAAGGTAAACACACGCACTACTCACTATCAAACATCTAGTGAAGATGACTCTGATTGTGGTTCAAGACCCAGCTACAAAACACTTGCTAAAATTGCAACTGAACAACAAAAAGCTATGGAACATATTCAAAAACTGTTAGACAAAAGCGATGATCTGTTAGGCGCTGAAATGACTCGATCTGAGTCCTTAGTTGAAGACATAAAAATCTTCACGTTAAGTATGAGGAACTTGAAAGTCGTCATGAAATGCTCTCAACAACTCATGAAAAGCTTTCCTATGATTATCTTCAAAGGAAGCAAGACATTGAGAAATTGAGAGAGGCTCATGAAGATCTTCAAAAGGAAAGCGAGTCACTTCACGCCGAACAGATCAGCTCCGCTCAGGAAGGATTTGAACCACCATTTCTTAAATGCATTGAGCGTGATAATGCTACTTCTGTTGCTGAATGTTCGACTGCTGCTACTGTTGCAATATCTTCAACTGTTGATGTGGTAACTAACCCCTCTGCTGAGGATACCACTACTATTGTTGATGAGAATGCTAGGTTGAAGACATTGCTTGAAACAGGGATGTACAAAAGTCTCAAAGGGCATCAGACACTATGTGATGTCCTCAAAAGGCAGATCCTGAACCGAAACCCTAGGAAAGAGGGTGTTGGGTTCGTAAGGAAAATGAATGCTGATGGCTCTTACTGGAAACCTGAGCAGTACCCCAAAACCACATGGGTTGCTGCAAAGGAACCTTCAGTAGATCCATCAAATCTATCTGGCTTCACTTGTGCTAACCCCATTGTCATTGATGAATCCTTTGATGCAAACTATAAACTGTTTAACAATCAGAATGGTGAAGTGTTTGCCAGGTACATTGGTACTAACTGCAGGAATGGACCGCCTATGAAGAAGATCTGGGTGCCGAAAAAGTGTGTGGAAAATCTTCCTGTGAATGTCATCATGACACCATAGGTGAAGAAGACAAACCCCAGACCACAGGCTTCATATGGTCCAAAGGCTTCATACAGATAGAGGACTCACCTGAGTCGCACTAACGCAAATATTTTGCAGGGAAACCATACTCAGGCCTATGTATATGAGCGCGGTTCATCGAACCGCCATGTTCATAAGACCAAGAACTATTCTGCTTTTTCTTATGAGTACTATTGTCCGCCTGCAAGACTTTTTGCTAGGGCTCCAAAGCCAAAGTTCTCAAAGGCTGCACTTAGACTTATTGCTTCTAAGCCACCCTTGAAGATGTGGGTGGCTAAGAAAGCTTAACTCTCTTTTGCAGGGAAGGGTCTCCAGCAGAAAACCAAAATCATCTGACGCTATTGCTGGGGACCTTAAACATCTTGTAGGGCACAAGATCAAATGCCCAAATGGTCTTACTATGTACTTCGTTCCTGAATCGCTTGTTACTCTCCCTATCAGTCCTAATCTGGATCTAAGCTTTCATAACCCACTGGTTCGTCAAATGTTTTTGCTTCACAATTCTCTTCGTGAAGCCTATCCCCCTAACTGCACTGTAGGGTACGACACCAGCGTCTCCAGAATGGATTATTGATAGTGGGTGTACCAATCACATGACTGGCAAAAGAAGCCTTCTTATGGACTCAACCTTACGTCCATCCGACAAGAGTCACATCACATTTGCTGACACTGGTAAAAGTAAGGTATTGGGTTTAGGTAGAGTTGCAATCTCAAAGTATCAACACATGGATAAAGTCATGCTTGTTGAATCCCTTGGCTTCAACTTAATGTCTGTCTCAATGCTTTGCGATTTGAACATGATCGTAATGTTTGGAAAATATCGCTGCCTTGTTCTAATGGAATCTGACGAGTCTCTAGTGTTTGAAGGGTATCGGAAAGATGATTTGTACGTGGTAGACTTCTCAGCAGGACCACAGCTTGTCGTATGTCTTCTAGCAAAAGCTTCAGAATGATGGCTCTGGCATCGGAGGCTAGGGCATGCTGGCATGAGGAACCTCCACACCCTTGCAAAGAAGAAGAATGTCATAGGCATCGAGGGCGTCAAGTTCAAGAAAGATCACTTATGCGGTGCCTGTGAAGCAGGAAAGATGACAAGGCCAAACATCCCTCGAAGACAATCATGACAACCACTCGACCCTTCGAACTGCTCCACATGGATCTTTTCGGTCCCACTCATTACTCAACTCTTACTACTACTGCTTGTCTCTATGGCTTTATCATTGTTGATGATTATTCTAGATATACTTGGGTGCACATAATCCTCTACAAGACTGAAGTGCAGGATGTCTTCAGACGCTTCACCAATCGAGCAATGAACAACTATGGCGTCAAGATAAAGCACATCAGAAGTGACAATGGCACTGAATTCAAGAACACTAGCCTTGATACATATCTTGATACTTTGGGCATCACACATGAATTCTCAGCTCCGTACACGCCACAGCAGAATGGCGTCGTCGAACGCAAGAACAGAACACTCATTGAGATGGCCCGAACGATGTTAGATGAATACAAGACTCCAAGAAAATTCTGGCCTGAAGCCATTGATACTGCATGCCATACAATCAATCGTGTTTATCTTCACAAGCTTCTGAACAAGACATCTTATGAGCTCCTTACTGGCAAGAAGCCAAATGTCAGTTACTTCAGAGTATTTGGAGCCAGGTGTTGGATCAAGGATCCACATCACACTTCAAATTTTGCACCAAAAGCACATGAGGGTTTTATGCTTGGATATGGAAAGGATTCGCACTCCTACAGAGTCTTCAATCTCTTTCATTATAAAGTGGTTGAAACAGTGGATGTGCGGTTCGATGAGACTAACGGTTCACAGAGAGAGCACCTGCCAAATGTGCTAGATGAAGTTCCATCCAATGAATCAATCAAACTAATGGGAACTGGAGAAATCATACCCTTTGAAGCTCAACCTGAAGAGGAACTTATCATCTCCGCACCTGATCAACCTGAAGACAATGCTCAGCCTGAAGACAATCCCTCTAACAACGACAATGATCAGCAAGAGCAAAATCTTCGCCCTGTACATCCTCGAGTTGCCAATGAAGTGCAGATTGAGAGAATAATTGATAGCATCAATGCACCTGGTCCGCTCACTCGTTCAAGGGCAACTCAGCTAGCAAATTTCTGTGGGCACTTCGCATTCGTCTCAATAACAGAACCCAAGAAAGTTGAAGAAGCCTTCATGGAACCAGAATGGATTCAAGCTATGCAAGAAGAGCTTCAACAGTTTGGGCTGAATAATGTATGGGAACTGGTTAAGCGTCCTGATCCTCGGAAGCACAACATAATAGGCACCAAATGGATATACCGCAACAAGCAAGATGAGCATGGTCAAGTTGTCAGAAACAAAGCTCGTCTCGTTGCTCAAGGATATACTCAAGTGGAAGGCATTGACTTTGATGAAACATTTGCTCCTATGGCTAGACTTGAAGCCATACGCATACTGCTGGCCTATGCAAATCATCATAACATACTTATATATCAAATGGATGTGAAGAGCGCCTTTCTCAATGGCAAGATTGAAGAAGAAGTGTATGTTGCACAACCGCCTGGCTTTGAAGATCCAAAACCTCCTGACCTAGTATACAAGCTCAACAAGGCACTGTATGGCCTCAAACAAGCCCCTCGGGCTTGGTATGACACACTCAAATACTTCCTGAAGAGCAAAGGCTTCATACCTGGTTCACTCGACCCCACTCTCTTCACGAAGACTTATGATGGTGAACTGTTTGTGTGCCAAATATATGTGGATGACATTATCTTCGGCTGCACCAATCAGAAGTACAGTGAAGAGTTTGGATATACGATGCAAGAGCAATATCAGATGTCCATGATGGGAGAGCTGAAGTTCTTCCTTGGTCTTCAAATACGACAGCAACGCAATGGCATCTTCATATCTCAAGAGAAGTATCTCAAAGATTGCCTGAAGAAGTTCGGTATGCAAGACTGCAAAGGCTTCACGACGCCAATGCCAGCCAAACATCATCTGGGTCCCAACGACAATGGTAAAGAGTTCGATCAAAAGGTATACCGCTCCATGATTGGTTCTTTGCTTTATATATGTGCATCTAGGCCAGATATTATGCTTAGTGTTTGCATGTGTGCTCGATTCCAAGCGGCACCAAAGGAGTCGCATCACTTAGCTGTGAAGCGAATTCTTCGATATTTGGCTCACACCCCAACTCTAGGATTATGGTATCCAAAGGGCTCAGAGTTTGATCTGGTTGGATTCTCGGATGCTGATTATGCTGGTGACAAGGTGGATCGCAAGTCTACATCGGGCACATGTCATTTTCTGGGACGATCACTTGTATGTTGGTCTTCAAAGAAGCAGAACGGTGTATCTCTCTCCACTGCTGAATCTGAATACATTGCTGCTGGATCTTGCCGCGCTCAGCTTCTATGGATGAAGCAAACACTCAAGGACTATGGCATTCATCTGAAGCAAGTGCCACTCTACTGCGACAACGAAAGCGCCATCAAGATTGCCAACAACCCAGTTCAGCACTCAAAGACAAAGCACATTGAAATTCGTCATCACTTTCTTAGAGATCATGTTGTGAAGGAAGACATTGATATCATACACGTCAACACTGAAGAGCAATTGGCAGATATCTTCACCAAACCCTTGGATGAGAATAGATTTTGCAAGTTACGATGTGAGCTAAATATCTTGGAATCCTCAAATGTCCTGTGATCAGGCACACATCCTAACACTTATGCATATTGATGACTTAGATGTGCAACACACGAAGTAAAGTATATCTTCAATCAATGAAGACATACATTCTAAGTGTGAATACATTAATGTGGAATTTGACTACGGAGCGCCACGATAATTGTGCGCTGTGTCTGGGTCTAATACTTCCTATACGGTGGGTAAGGCCACCACCAAAGGTTCTGTTTGAAGTGTTTCACTCATGGCGTTACATTTGCTATGTCTTCACATTTGGTTTGGCTTCAATCTCAACATGTCTTCATGATTATCTTCACTATGTTGATTATATATATACTAGTGTTCTGTCCTCTACATCATTCACTTATAGCTATGTCTTCTTGTTGAATCTTTTGAACTAAGTGAATATGATCGGACCCTAACCTCTCTATGCTTTCTATCTCAAACTCTATCTCTCCAAGTCATATGCATTCTATTGAAACTGTTGAATGTCTTCTCTGTGTCCTTGTCAGCAGAAGATACACAGACAAACATTAAGTCTATTTTCAATGCTCATTCCTTCACCTGAAACCCGGAGAAGTGGGAACGACCACCCGACAATCCAGGCGTGCGTGGGACGTGGAACAACCCCCGATATGCTGCATGATGACCACGTGTTCCTCTGATGTGAATCGCCAGGGGCACCTGTGTAATAAAGCAGTGCCGCCCCTGTACCTATAAATACATGCCTCACAGTAGTCAATATCTCTTCTTCCACTCTCGCACGAACCCTAGCGCCACCGCTAGCCCTCGACGACGCCGGTGACGAAGCGCTTTGCTGCCGCAACCTCTCTGACGCCGTCTTCACGCCGACCGCGGACATCGTTTTCTCTGTCGTCGCCGTAGGTGTCCTCCGTCGCCAAGTTAGGGCACGGAAGATCGAACTGCTCGGCCTCCTCTTCCACTCCGTCTAGCAGTTCTTCGTGTGGTAAATAAAACTTCCTTTTTATGGCCCCTTTGATCCTATAGCTTCGTCACTTTCTACCACAAGCAGTTTCTATTCACACAAGTTGGATCTCTTTCATACAGCATCTCATAATATGCCTAGAATATTCACTTATGCCTCACAAAGTAGATAGATTCCTCACTTGTACTGATCCATGGATTCATACAAATCTGGAACCAACTCCTTATCTATGAGTGAATGTCTTCGCACGATGAGGTCAATGTCTTCTAAACTGATTAATCTTCAAAATCTTCTGAGAATGCATATGACCTCTTCCCCTTCCCTCGCACCTTAATGCTGTCACAGGTACATGTCCGTGGGAGAATCCCTTGGTTCTCATAGTCTGCATTCATTTGCAGAATTCTTACAACATCATATAAATTCTCCCGAAGACAGTTCTTGTTTGTCCAGCAAGCGAAAGCCCTTGAAGCCTTTGAACATATTGAAGCCTTTCAGTTTAAAGTTCATGGCTTCAGAGAAATCTGCCAAGAAGGGAGGCAGACAACGTCGTGGGGGAACTTCAAAATATTTGCCTGATGACCTCTCAGAGCTTTACAAGACAGATCCTGAAGAGGATTATAATCAGCGCAAGACCCGAATCCAGTGGATTCGAAGATATTGGGCAGAATAGTGGTACAAATACAGATTCGTGACCAAGGAATATGCTGAGAAGAGAGCTATCAAAAGTCCTTGGGGTGATATTCTCTTCCGAGGCCTTCCGCCCAAGAACAAAGCTGAAGCTATTGCTCAGGGTTTCTACCCGTGTATGGTCCGTGGACCTCAGCCTGAAGATGCCGACCCATCATCATTGCTATGGTGTCGTGACGATAATCTCTTCAAGCGCAACTTCCAGCACGCAAAGGCATCGGCCAAGGAAAACAAGAAGTCATTGGGAATAGACTTCAACCCTGGTCCTTCTGCTTCCCGGGCTGACGGCACACGTGATGCAGAACCCAATGTCATCGGTCCTTTCTACAACCTTGAAGGTCTCATCACCCATATCTTGGTTCAAGGGACAGCCTGAATGAGCCTGCAAATGACGCTGAATCAGATGAAGCGCCTACAGCGCCGAAGCCAAAGAAACTAAAGCAGCCAAAAGCTTCCAAGCCTGCCTCTGCACCAAAAATCTCACGGGCGAAGCCATTGGCCACTGCACCTCCTGAAGACAGTGTGCAGTCTGAAGATTTGTCACGCATCTCCAAGCCCTAGAAGGTCAAGATACCTCCGCCACACACCAGCCAAGAACTTACAGCTGCTGCTATTCTGCGCAACGACGCCATTGATCTCTCCAGTGATGAAGATCTTGCAGATGACGCTCTTGAGCAGCTGATCAAGAGCAAAGAAGAAGCAAAAATCTTCAACAATTTGCCTCTCTTTGACGTGGTAATCATCCACGACTTCATTTATGAGTGGTTTGAAATAGCCAACCTCAGCTTCGAAGACCTACAACTTCCCATTGGTCTCAGTGTCGCCTTCCATGGCACCATTGCTTCAGAGCTAGCTCTTGCTCAGTGCATCGTCGAACTGAAGCAAAAGATTGACTATGAAAAGGCTCAGTTCAAGAAGCATATGGCCAAGCTCAGTGTACAAGAGTTCAAGAACTTCAAGCTCATGCTGCACGAGCTTAAAGAAGCCTTTCTCAAGAAGCGTGAAGAAGCTCAAGGCTCTCGTGAGCGCATGAAGAGCCTGTCTGACAAGTGTGTGCAAGCCTACAATGAGGCTGAGAATCGCAAGGCCCTTGGGCGTCCTGGCATCGACCCCAGGATGGCTACAAAGAAGAAGAAGAAGCCCGTTATGGCCGAACCCGACGCACCAAGGCAGGAAGCAAATCCCATTGTCTTCCCAACTAGCATGACTGGCTCGAAGACAAAGGCTCGGTCAACTGCTTCAGAGCTGAAGAAGACGAGGACTACTGAGGCTGAAGCCAAAAAGAGGAAATATCCTGAAGCCTCTGCTACTGCTCCCTCCAAGAAGAAGCGGAAGACCAAGAAAGAACGGACTGCTCCCACAGAGCCCTTGATTGTTGAACCCATCTCCATGGTTTGCCCTGACGCTGAACCTCAGGAGCGCCAACTGACTGTCCATGAGCCTGCTTTCACAGAGGCTCATGAAGCTGAAGACTTTCCAACAGCTGATTCCACCGCTGCCGAAGACATTGGTCGCCATGACCATGTTGAAGATGATGCAGTTCTTCCTCAGCTCGAGCACCAACATGTATCATCGCCTGTGCTAACGCACAACGAACTCATCAACATTGGTCGTCCTCTGACGCCAATTGCTCAGGATGCATCATGGGCTGATCGCCCACAAGCACAAGAGGAAGAAGACTTTGAGGCCCAGCCAACTCCAACTCCACAGGCGTCGCCAGCGTTACGCAGGCTTCGCAAAGGACCAAGGCCTCCAGTCTCTAAGTCTGAAGCTAAAGCTGTTGAAGACATTCCGGCTGCATCAGCCGATGAAGAAGAAACCCCAAAAGCTGCTACTCCCCCGTCCCACCAAGAATCTGTTCTCGAGGAGAACGTGACTGTGACCAACCCTCCAGCTCGTCAAGTGGAGGTTGAGAATCTTGAGGCTGCCACCACCAAGACCAATGAAGCCAATGACGCTGTCATGGCTAAAGCCAATGTGGAGCCTTCACCAACCCAAGCACCAGAAGTCAGCGAAGCCACTGATCCCACTTCTTCTGTTCCTGCGCCTGCTGCTGGTCCTCAGTTCGACTATCATGTTGAGCACAGGCCTCAGGTACAGAAGCCAATCCCAAGATTGCCCAAGTTTCCAGGTCCTGCATCAGCACCTGGATCCTTCAATGTCCATGGCTTCAAAGCAGACAACACTTTCTTCAATGGCTCCAGGAACCCCTACTGAAGGGAAAGAATATCATCTGATCGGTTCTGGAGCTATCCGCAGCGAAGCTATTACTCCTGCATTCTATACAATCAAGGTCGCATCTTCCCACATAAGCGTCTTGACATTGAAGCAATAGCTGGTCTGCCCTGTCTGGAAGAAGCTCTGGATTGCTTCAAAGAGGTTGGATTGCTGCCATTTGTCACTGACCAAGAGCACTGGAATGAAGAGTTGCTGCTCCAATTCTATGCCACACTTCACATCCGTGGGTACAACAGAGATCCGAAGACTTGGGTCCTAGAGTGGATAACAGGAAACGTTCATCATGAAGCCAAAGCCTTTGACATCATTGAGCTCACTGGTCTACCCACTCCTGGCGATCTCTACGAACCTGGCTGTCAGCTTCATAGTGAAGCTATGGAGAGCATCTTTCAGAAGCCTGAACCAAACATGAGTCAGATGCTCAGTATGATGAAGCCATTTCCCCAAGATGCTGCATATCCCAAAGAGTTCTTTGTTGAAGACCTTGAGTATCTGCCAAGGACTATTTATCACATCATAAGGCGAACTCTCTGGCCCATCAAAGGACACTCTCCACATGCCAAGCTGGAAGGTGCAATGAAGACCTTGGTCTTCTATATTCTTCATGGCAAATGCTTCAATGCACAGGACTTCTTCATCCGCCAACTTGCTGCATCAGGATCTGATCTTTTTGCCTTGAAGTTCGACGCTCCATGGATAATGCGGCTGATCAAACTTCACTCCGCTATCTCATATCAGCCATGTGCCCGCAATCATCGGATCTTTCTGCCTAATGTGGATATGTCTGTTGAAGCCATTTATCCTGAGCCTGCAAAGGAACCTCTATGTCTTCAGAATGCGGAGCATCACATTTTTTCTCAGAACATTGAAGGAGTTGAAGCAGTCACTCGTGTTTATCCTTTGGCTGGAACTACACGTGCACCACATCCTGCCCTTACTGAAGCCACCGATAGCACAATTGCCCAACGACCCAAGAAGCGCACTCGTGTTCTCAATGACCGAGAGCTTCTGGTGGCTCTTCATCAGAAACAGGATAGGCATCATGACTGGCTAAAGCGCCAAATGCAACGCCTCTTGGTGGATGTCAACCGCATTCGCAATCTTGCCACCAAGAATGCCTTTGTTGCCCATGAAACCTCTCGACGCACATGGAAAGGGCTGATGCTGATGTGCTCTGAAGATGATCTTCAAGAGGATGGCTTCTCTGAACGCTTCAAGTTTGACTCCACACCTCCTCGAAGGGCAGTGCTGCGACGAACTCCATCTCTTGAAGACTCTGAGTTCTCTTCCTCTGCTGCAACTGTGAATGCCAGAGTGATCGAGGATGAAGACGATGCTACTTCACCGCCACCTCCTTCAGCACGCTTCGACACTGCTCCAAGTTCTTCTGCACCGCCGAACACCACCGACGACCCTGCTGCTTCACCTACACTTCATGGGAACGAGTAGATGCTCTATGTCTTCAAACCTTTTTGGTCCTTACTGACAAAAGGGGGAGAAGCATATGAGTTTGATAGTCTTCAAGCGGGTCCATATGGGCGGGTGCTTTATATTTTGCTTCATGTTTACAACTCTCGTTTTGATACATTTGGTTCTTTGAGTTGTAACACTTAAACTCAATGGTCATCTGCTACTTATTTGCCACTTTGTGATGCGATGACAAATTCCGCATGTGCGATGATAAATTCCGCACTTAGATCATTTTGCAGACGTCTTTTTTCTATTATGCATGTCATTATCTTCACATACCTTCACATGTATAGTGGATTGTCATCATAAGTTGAAGAGGATCTCCACAAGCACAACCTGCCATGTGCATTTGCATTCCAAAAGCAAATTACTTATATGCACATCTTCAGGGGGAGCCCTTGCAACTTATGAAGACAATTCCTTATCCTTTAGTTTCACATATTATATTCCCCGTTGAAAACTTCAACTAGTCTGTCATCAATCACCAAAAAGGGGGAGATTGTAAGTGCATCTAGTGCCACCCCTAGTTGGTTTTGGAGTATTGACGACACACCTAGTTGAGGAACTAATGTGTTTGTGAGAATTGCAGGATAACACATGTAGAAGTCCCTCATTGATTCGGTTTTCCTACCAGAGATGACCCCTAAAAATGTATGAAGACATTGATGTCAAAGGTGGTATATGAAGATATTCTCATTGAAGACTATGACAAGAGAAGACATCGCATGAAGCCTGTGGAGCTCGAAGACTTAGATCTTTTGTAGTTCTGTTTCTTCTTTGTTGAGTCATAGGAACCACCGTACTGTTAAATGGGGTCCAAGAGAACCAGTCAAAATGACTGAAGTGACGCTTAACCAAAAAAAACCTATGTCTTCGAGTGAAGACTATGAGAGCGAATCTGACCGTTGCCGTGTGAGTTTGAAATCTGACCATTGGAACACGTGTCAGTTCCTTAGTGACCCAGGGTCATTTCGGACAAATCAGGTCGGGTTGCCTAGTGGCTATAAATAGCCCACCCCCTACAACCATAAATGGTTGGCTGCTCAGAGTTAGAGTACGGCTTTTGTCATTTAAGAGCAACCCACCTCGAAGCCTTTGAGAGAGAATTCCTTGCGAGGATAAAGCCCTAACCACCCAGAGCCAAAGAGTGTTAGGCATCACTTAAGTCTTCTTGTCTGTGTGATCTGAAGACTTATTACACTTGAGGACTGTGAATCCTCCAGGCGGTTTGGCGTCGCGTTCTGAGCATCCAAGAGACATTGTGGATTGCCGGTGAACGAAGTCTGTGAAGGTTTGGGAGTCTACCTTGAAGACTTACCAGAGTGATTGGGAAAGGTCTGTGTGACCTTAGCTCAAGGGGAATACGATGAGGACTGGGTGTCCTGAGCTGCGTGTTCAGGACTGGGTGTCCGGGACTGTGTGTCCTCAGGTTTAAATACCTAGCCGCCCTAACCAGACGTACAGTTGTCACAGCAACTGGAACTGGTCCAACAAATCATTGTCTTCAACGAGTCACTGGTTTCATCCTTCCCTTCCCTTTACTTACTGTTGGTCCTTGTGAAGTCATCATATGATTGCACTATCTTTTGTCTTCACTGAGTGACTGAGTGTTTTGTTTGGCTTCATAATATCTTCCTACCTGATCCTCACTACATTGCTGCTATTAGTCATTATGCTTTCAATCCATTGAATACTTGACTATGGTTTTCCTAGAGTAGTCTACCTTCCGCTGCATGGTAATAGGTTTATTTCTATCGTTTGTCTTCGAAACTTCCACGTTTTGAAGACTTCCATAAAAATCGCCTATTCACCCCCCTCTAGTCGATATAACGCACTTTCACACCCAAATCACATAAAGCATAAAATTCATGATCCTTTATCTTAATTTTAATATTTGGTTCCCACTCATCATAGAGTTTTCTAGGGATAGAAACTTCCAACTCAAGTTTTTCTTCATAAGATTGCATCAAGGCATCAACGATATGTTTAGTAAATGCTTTATTTTGACTATAAGCGTGAGGAGAATTTAGCACGGATTGCAACAAGGAAATACAATCAATTAAAGAGCAACTTTCATAATTAAATTCCTTGAAATCCAAAATAGTGGGTTTAGCAACATCTAGAGTTTTGCTTTCTTCATCCCACTTTTATCAATTTTAGCATCATAATCTAAAAACTCAGAATTTTTGGAACGCCTTCTAGGTAAAGGTGGATCATATTCAGTCTCATCAAGATTCATATTGCAAAACAAAGATTTAATAGGGGACACATCAATAACTTTTAGATCTTCATATTGATTTTCATAGGAATTGGAAGAACACGCTTTAATAAAGGCATCTTTTGTAGCACGCCTCCTAGCGGTTCTATACTTGCACTCATCAATGGAAATTCTCATGGCTTTGAGAGACACATCGATATCATGCTTAGGAGGAATAGATCTAAGCTTTAAAGAATCAACATCAAGAGAAATTCTATCAACGTTCCTAGGCAATTCATCAACCTTAAGCAATTTCTCTTCAAGCAAAGCATTAAAATTCTTTTGTGAATTCATAAACTCTTTAACACTAGTCTCAAATTTAGAGGGCATCTTATTAAAATTTCCATAAGAGTTGTTGTAGGAATTTCCATAATTATTAGAAGGATTACTCGGATAAGGCCTAGGATTAAAGTTCCCTCTATACGCGTTGTTACCAAAATTATTCCTACCAACAAAATTCACATCCATAGATTCGTTATTATTCTCAATCAAAGTAGACAAAGGCATATCATTAGGATTAGAAAAAACACTCTTAGTAGCAAATAATTTCATAAGTTCATCCATCTTTCCACTCAAAACATTAATTTCTTCTATCGCATGCACATTTTTATTAGTAGAGCTTTCAGTGTGCCATTAAGAATAATTAACCATAATATTATCTAGGAGTTTAGTAGCATCTCCTAAAGTGATTTGCATAAAAGTGCCTCCCGCGGCCGAATCTAAAATATTTCTAGAAGCAAAATTCAATCCGGCATAAAATTTTTGTATAATCATCCATAAATTCAAACCATGAGTAGGGCAATTACGTATCATTAATTTCATTCTCTCCCAAGCTTGTGCAACATGTTCATGATCAAGTTGCTTAAAATTCATAATATTGTTTCTAAGAGAGATGATCTTAGCGGGAGGAAAATACTTAGAGATAAAAGCATCTTTGCACTTATTTCAAGAATCAATACTATTTTTAGGCAAAGACGAAAACCAAGCTTTAGCATGATCTCTAAGAGAAAAAGGAAATAGCTTCAATTTAACAGTATCATTATCAACATCTTTCTTATTTTGCATATCACATAAATCAGTGAAGCTATTTAGATGAGTAGCGGCATCTTCACTAGGAAGGTCGGCGAATTGATCTTTCATAACAAGATTCAACAAAGCAGTATTGATTTCACAAGATTTAGTATTGGTAAGAGGAGCAATCGGAGTGCTAAGGAAATCATTATTGTTGGTATTGGTAAAGCAATCCAACACACGAGCAAACAAAAAGCAAGCGGGAAAAAGGAAAACGGAAAAGAGAGGGCGAATAAAACGGCAAGGGTGAAGTGGGGGAGAGGAAAACGAGAGGCAAATGGCAAATAATGTAATGCGAGAGATAATGGATTGTGATGGGTACTTGGTATGTTGACTTTTGGGTAGACTCCCCGGCAACGGCGCCAGAAATGGCTCGTTGTCGGGAGTCAAATCTTGACTTGACTTTGTGTAAGCCTCCCCGGCAACGGCGCCAGAAATCTTCCTGGTGCCTCTTGAGCACTGCATTGGATTTCCTTGAAGAGAAAAGGGTGATGCAGCAGAGTAGAGTAAGTATTTCCCTCAGTTTTTGAGAACCAAGGTATCAATCCAGTAGGAGGCTACACGCAAGTCCCTTGTACCTACACAAAACAAATAGCTCCACGCAACCAACACGATTAGGGGTTGTCAATCCCTTCATGGTCACTTACGAGAGTGAGATCTGATATAGATGATAAATAATATTTTTGGTATTTTTGGTATAGAGATGCAAAGTGAAAAGTAAAAGGCAAAGTAAAAAAGCAAAGCAATAATAAAGTGATGGATATTGATATGATGAGAAAGAGACCCGGGGGCCATAGGTTTCACTAGTGGCTTCTCTCCAGAGCATAAGTATTCTATGGTGGGTGAACAAATTACTGTTGAGCAATTGATAGAATTGAGCATAGTTATGAGAATATCTAGGTATGATCATGTATATAGGAATCACGTCCGAGACAAGTAGACCGACTCCTTCCTGCATCTACTACTATTACTCCACTCATCGACCGCTATCCAGCATGCATCTAGAGTATTAAGTTCAAGAAAACAGAGTAACGCCTTAAGAAAGATGACATGATGTAGAGGGATAAATTCATGCAATATGATAAAAAAACCATCTTGTTATCCTCGATGGCAACAATACAATACGTGCCTTGCTGCCCCTACTATCACTAGGAAAGGACACTTCAAGATTGAACCCAAAGCTATGCACTTCTCCCATTGCAAGAAAGATCAATCTAGTAGGCCAAACCAAACTGATAATTCGAAGAGACTTGCAAAGATAACCAATCATACATAAAATAATTCAGAGAAGATTCAAATATTGCTCATAGATAATCTTGATCCTAAACCCACAATTCATCGGTCTCAACAAACACACCGCAAAAAGAAGATTACATCGAATAGATCTCCACGAGAGAGGGGGAGAACATTGTATTGAGATCCAAAAAGAGAGAAGAAGCCATCTAGCTACTAACTATGGACCCGAAGGTCTGAGGTAAACTACTCACACTTCATCGGAGAGGCTATGGTGATGATGTAGAAGCCCTCCGTGGTGGATTCCCCTTCCGGCGGAGCTCTGGAACAGGCCCCAAGATGGGATCTCATGGGTACAGAAGGTTGCGGCGGTGGAATTAGATTTTTGGCTCTGTATCTGATCATTTGGGGGTACGTAGGTATATATAGGAGGAAGGAGTACGTCGGTGGAGCAAAGGGGGGCCCATGAGGCAGGGGGTGTGCCCTAGTGGGGTGGGCACGCCCCCCACCCTCGTGGCCACCTCCCTTCTTTCTTGACGTGGGGTCCAAGTCTCCTGGATCATGTTCGGTGAGAAAGTCACATTCCCGAAGGTTTCATTCCGTTTGGACTTCGTTTGATATTCCGTTTTTTCGAAACACTGAAATAGGCAAAAAACAGCAATTCTGGGTTGGGCCTCCGGTTAATAGGTTAGTCCCAAAAGTAATATGAAACTAGAAAGTAAAGCCCAATATGGTCCAAACGAGTAGATAATATAGCATGGAGCAATCAAAAATTATAGATATGTAGGAGACGTATCAAGGCAACACGCGGGACCTGCGAGACGTATTGGAAAAGAAAGCAGGGCATACAAGATCGATCTACGGATCACGGGGTCGCACCCCAACGCGTGACGATGATCGCCTCGCCGGATACACTAAAAGAAAATCCGGCCGGGCCAAATATAGCAGGCAAGACTTGTATGAACTGTGTCGTGACATAGCCTGGCACAGAGGCGCCGCACACCCCCTATGCTTCACCGATGAAGTAATGGATCATGAATTCCCAGAAGGATTCAAACCCGTGAACATTGAGTCATACGATGGCACAACAGACCCCGCGGTATGGATCGAGGATTTCCTCCTCCACATCCACATGGCCCGCGGTGATGATCTACATGCCATCAAGTACCTCCTACTAAAACTCAAAGGACCAGCTCGGCATTGGCTGAATAGCCTACCAGCAAACTCCATTGGCAGTTGGGAGAATTTGGAACATGCATTCCTTAACAACTACCAGGGCACTTATGTGCGACCACCAGATGCTGATGACTTGAGCCACATAACCCAATAGCCCAGGGAATCGGCCAGGAAATTCTGGACTCAGTTCCTAACCAAAAAGAACCAAATCGTCGACTGTCCGGATGCCGAGGCCTTAGTGGCATTTAAACATAACATCCGGGACGAGTGGCTCTCTTGACACCTCGGCCAGGAGAAGCCAAAGTCCATGGCAGCCCTCATGACACTCATGACCCACTTTTGCACGGGCGAGGATAGCTGGCAAGCTCACAGTAACAACACATCAAGGAATCCTGGCACTTCAGATGCCAATGATACTAACGGCAGACCATGTCGTAACAGAGACAAGCCGCCGGAACAACGGTGATAACACCGAAGACACGACAGTTAATGCCGGATTCAGTGGCTCTAAATCCAGTCAGCGGAAAAAGCCGTTCAAAAGAAGCAATCCGGGCCCGTCCAGTTTGGACCATATACTCGATCGCTCATGTCAAATTCACGGCACCCCCGATAAGCCAGGCAATCACACCAACAGAGAATGCTGGGTGTTCAAGCAGGCCGGCAAGTTGAATGCTGAAAACAAGGACAAGGGGCTGCATAGCGACGATGAGGAGGAGCCTCAGCCGCTGAACACAGGAGGACAGAAGAGGTTCCCTCCACAAGTGAAAATGGTGAACATGATATACGCAACCCATATTCCCAAGAGGGATCGGAAGCATGCACTAAGGGACGTTTATGCGATGGAGCCAATCGCCCCAAAATTCAACCCATGGTCCTCTTGTCTGATCACCTTTGATTGCAGGGACCACCCCACTAGCATCTGTCATGGCAGATCTGCAGCATTGGTCCTTGACCCCATCATTGATGGATTTCACCTCACTTGAGTCCTTGTGGACGGTGGCAGCAGCCTGAATCTGCTCTATCAGGATACAGTGGGCAAAATGGGCATAGACCCCTCGAGGATCAAACCCACAAAAACCACCTTTAAAGGGGTAATCCCAGGTGTAGAGGCATGTTGCACGGGCTCAATCACACTGGAAGGGGTCTTCGGGTCTCCGGACAACTTTCAAAGCGAGGAGTTAATCTTCGATATCACCCCCTTCCGCAGCGGCTATCACGCACTGCTCGGATGAACCGCATTTGCCAGATTCAATGCGGTGCCACATTATGCATACCTCAAACTCAAAATGCCAGGACCACGTGGGGTTATAACAGTTAATGGAAACGCAGAGCGCTCGCTCCGCACGGAGGAGCACACTGCAGCTCTCGCAGCAGAAGCGCAAAGCGGCCTTATTAGGCAAGCCGACAATTCGGCGAAAAAGACCCCGGACACCTTCAAGTGAGTCTGGAGTACCCCGCAAGCGGATCGGCGGGCATGTTTTGAGCTCGACTAGCAATTCGGCCTCCGTCCTAGTCCTAGTCGAGTGGCGAAATCTGTGCCACGCGTACATAACTACGCACTCAACATACCATGGGCATAGGCGGAGGCGCCACTACGGCACGACCCACAATGCGGCTCAACCACCCCAGGGGTTGTATACCTTTATCATTTTTCTCTATTTTAGGACCTTACTATCTGGAAGCCCTTTCTGGCAGTCTAATCGTTGGACTCATTACGGTAAGGAAATACCAAGGAAGCAAGACGGTCTGACGTACAAGGGAATCCTTAGGTGGTCGCTGATAACGATCAATATACCTGTTTTACATACCCATATGCAGCTTGCCCTTAGATAGGACATGTCAAATAGTCCTATTTTTTGCCTATTGCACTACTTGTATCCGTACGCTTCGGCGTACTATTTAATAACAATGCATAGCGTTAGCCTATTATTGCATTACCCTTTCTTTCTTTTCTCTTGTCTGCTTATTTACGACAGATTGCACCCGTACATTCTGGTACGACTAGTACGCCAGGGGCTTAAGTATACCCCATAATACAGCGTCAGAAGTCCGAACACTTTCGACAATGCGGCACCCCGAACTTATAGCATTATATGCATCAGCTCCGAATCATGTCTTGGGTCAATAGTTGGGTTTGCCCGGCTCCCATGTTTTGGTACCTTACGTTCCGAAATATCGGCTAGGTAGCACTGGGAGAACTACTGCGATTGTGTCTCGGTTCTTCCGGACGAGCACCTCGGTAGACAACGCCGAAAACTAACTGTCATGATAAGGCGAGAGCTGGTCGCTATTCGAGAGGTCTCAAGTCCTTAAAGACTTTTTCTGCTTTGGGCGAGGAGTCGGCCTTGTCCGACTTAGGCGTATATAGCGCCCCAAATTCGGCCTTTCGAATAATAGGGGCTTCGCCAAAATTTAAAATTGTCGACTTCTTTGGCTAAGTGAGACTGTTAAAGCTTTATAGTCTGATTGCCTGGTTCGCTGTGCTGAACACCTCCTTCGAAGGACCCAAAATTAGGATAAAGATTGCTCAGGTTTATCCCGAACACCTTAGTACTAGTTATATGGGGGCAGAAGCCGACGACTGGCCAACTCTCAGATTTCTTAAACGGCCACACAGAAGGTAATATTTTAAATTAACAAGCGCTGCTAGCGCAAATGAACTCGTTTCATATTATAGGATCACATGAGTACATTCATTCAAATATAACATCCTTAGCACATTCCTCCGCCACAAGGCGAGAACCCTTCAGGACAATGTCATAATACTTTTCGGGGTGGCGATGCACCTTGCCTTCTGGCGGCCCCTCCTTCACCAGCTTTACGGCGTCCAGCTTCGCCCAATGCACCTTTGCCCGGGCAAAAGCCCTGCGCGCACCCTCGATGCAGACGGGCCGCTTTATGACTTCAAGTCGTGGGCATGCATTCACAAGCCGCCTCACTAGACCGAAGTAGCTATCAGGCAGGGGCTCGCCAGGCCACATCCGGACTATAAGACCCTTCATCGCCTGTTCGGCAGCCTTTTGGAGCTCGACCAGTTGCTTCAGCTGGTCGCTCAAGGGCATTGGGTGTTCGGTCCCAGTATACTGAGACCAGAACAACTTCTCCATCGAGCTCTGCTCCTCAGCCCGATAGAACTCCGCGGCATCCGACACACTGCGGGGCAAATCTGCGAACGCTCTTGGAGAGCTTCGAACTCGGGAAGTAAAAAGAAAGTTTCCTTCACATGCTTGCTTTGCATAATGAATGCCCTTACCCACCGCTATCTTCTTAATCGCCTCAATTTCCTGGACGGCCTTTTGGGCTTCGGCCTTGACATGTTGTGCGCTTTCAAGGGCCTTCGCAAGCTCGGACCCTTGCGTCTTAGAGTCAAGCTCCAAGGACTCATGTTTTTTGGCGAGAGCCTGGAGCTCTTGCTGCACCTCTCCTACTCGGGCTTCTTGATTTTCTCGCTCGATGCGCTCCTTGGCCACTTTGTCTTCAGCCTCGGATAACGCCTTCTTCAGGACCACCACTTCGGTTGTGGCCCCTAGCAAAATTCATGACGATCCTATCATTCCAAAACCATATTTCTCTTTATCAATATATAGATGGGGTATCACTTACCTTTGCTCTCTTCGAGCTACCTATTGGTAAGGCCGAGCTCTTCCTTGGACCGCTCAAGGTCCTGCTTTAGTGCGGCGACCTCCGCAGTACGTGCGCCAGCGGCCAGCAGTGAAGCCTGCATATGCACATAGACATATTCCGATTAGACTCCTACGGTTATTATTTGATCCTCTATTCGGCCTTTTTTCGCGAACGCCTAGTAGAGTATCAGGGGCTACTGTCTATGCGGTAATATTCTCTTATAATCTGGTTACGCACCTGAAAGCTTGTTAGGAGGCTGGCACAGGCTTCAGTAATTCCGCTCTTGGAGGACTGAACCTTTTTTACCACCAGCATAGACGGCTTGCCCCCCTTAGCGAGGGGTTTCCTGACAGAATTCGGAACCACTGGAGGTTCCGGCGCCGTATTCGGCTTGAGGCTAGGCTTGCTGCCCCCGGCGTCAGGTCCCAGGGGAGTCTTGCCCCTCAGGCGCCCAGCGCCTGGAATGTCGCCTTGGGGCTCCTCCAGAACTATCCCCCCTTGGTTCAGTGCCCCTCGAGTCAACACCTGGGCGTCATCTGTAGGGCGGGGGGAGGAGGCGGTCGGGAGTGAATCGTTGTTCATATCCGACGGGTCCAAAGAACCATCCGACGAAGATACGTCGATATGGGCTCGAGAAGGACTGCATAATCATGTTCGGCGTGATGAGAAGCAGTAAAATAAAACATATCAAGAATTATTACGGTATCCGGATACTTACGACATCGCCAGGGGCTTGTCCCTGGGCAGCCACTCAACGCCGCTAAAAGCGGCCACGGTGGAGCAGTCCGGAAGGAGAGTCCTTCCCTTCTTGGACCCTTCGGCCTCCCCAGATGGGGCGGCCTTCCTTTTCATGTCTCCCCCGGCTGGGGGGAGAACTTTCCTCTTCTGCCTCCTCATTTTCGTGGGAGGAGTGCGCCTCGGTGTTTTCGGATGATGAGTCCGATATAACCTTGCGCGGGAGACCCTTCCGGGTCCCTGTGGCCTTCTTCTTGGCCTTCTTCGTCGGCACCTCATAAGGCGTCGGAACTAGCATCTCCGTTAGGAGAGCATCTGCTGGATCTTCGGGCAGGGGGCTGGACAATCGATCTGCTCCGCTGTCGCTACCCAGTCCTGTTAAATGGCATGGAGGCTTAGATCCCGCGCGTGGTTGTGCTGGGGAAAATAACATCTTATGAGATATAAAAGACTTACCGGATTGGTAGGGCGCTTTGCGCAGAGTCCGCGATCCTCGGTAAGGGGAGGAGGTACCTTGGCGCCTCTGAACAACACCTTCCAAACGTCCTTGTGCGTCGTGTCGAAGAGCTCTCGCAGCGTCTGGTGCTCGGCCGGGTCGAACTCCCACAAATTGAATGCCCGTCTTTGACACGGGAGGATCCGGCGGAAGAGCATGACTTCGACCACGTTGACGAGCTTGATTTTCTTGCTCATCATGTTTTTGACGCAGGTTTGGAGTCCGGTCAGCTCCACCGAGGAACCCCAGGATAGGCCCTTCTCTTTCCAGGAGGTGAGCCGCATGAGGATTCTGGATCGAAATTCGGGGGCCGCCACCCAGTTGGTGTCGCGCGGCTCGGTGAGGTAGAACCACCCCGATTGCCACCCCTTTATGGTCTCCACATAGGAGCCTTCGAGCCAGGTGATGTTGGGCATTTTCCCACCATGGCACCTCCGCACTTCACTTGCTGGCCGACCACCACCTTCGGCTTAACGTTGAAGGTCTTCAGCCACAAGCCGAAGTGGGGCTTGATGCGGAGGAAGGCCTCGCACACGACGATGAACGCCGAGATGTTGAGGATGAAATTGGGGGCCAGATCGTGAAAGTCCAGCCTGTAGTAAACATGAGCCCACGAACAAACAGATGGAGAGGAAATCCCAATCCGCGGACAAAGTGGGTAAGAAATACTACCCTCTCATGAGGCTCTGGAGTAGGGATGATCTGCCCCGCATCTGGCAGCCGGTGTGTGATATCCGCGGCCAGATATCCGGCTCCCCGTAGCTTTGTGATGTCCTCCTCCATAACGGAGGAGACCATCCACTTGCCTCCCGCTCCGGACATGCTTTGAGTGGTTCGAGGAGAAAATGCGAACTTGGGTGCTGGAGCTCGAGTGCGCAAGAATGGATGAGCAAGGAGGAAGAGGGCATGGGTGAAAAAGAGGAATCCTTGTCCCTTTATAAGGGCGGAAGAAACTATGCGCCTACCCACCTGCCTGGTAAACTCGCTTATTCCCCAAGCGCCGTAATTAATGGCGCGGTTGGGTTACCCACACTCATATTGATGAGAATCCCATGATAAGGGGGACACGATCTCTGCCTCGACAAGACGTGCCAAGGAAACCGCCTCGCAATATGTGCAATGGCTGATTCAGAAAAACGGTTCGAATAATGACCGGGCCGTGGTGAGATGTCCTGCCGCCGAAATGTGTTAGCAGATTAGATCTGTGGAAATATTTTTCTCTCTGCGGTGGTATGTGGAATTTGTTTTGCAGAGCCAGACACTGTCCTTGTGTTCAAAATCTTCTACGGAATATTTGGAGGAGGAACCCACCTTGCAATGCCGAAGACAATCTGCGCGCCGGACTCATCGTCATTGAAGCCTGGTTCAGGGGCTACTGAAGGAGTCCTGGATTAGGGGGTCCTCGGACAGCCGGACTATATACTTTAGCCGGACTGTTGGGCTATGAAGATACAAGATTGAAGACTTCGTCCCGTGTCCGGATGGGACTCTCCTTGGCATGGAAGGCAAGCTTGGCAATACGGATATGTAGATCTCCTCCCTTGAAACCGACTCTGTGTAAACCTAGCCCCCTCCGGTGTCTATATAAACTGGAGGGTTTAGTCCATAGGACAACAGCAATCATACCATAGGCCAGCTTCTAGGGTTTAGCCTCTATGATCTCGTGGTAGATCAACTCTTGTAATACTCATATCATCAAGATCAATCAAGCAGGAAGTAGGGTATTACCTCCATCGAGAGGGCCCGAACCTGGGTAAACATCGTGTCCCCCGCCTCCTGTTACCATCCGCCTTAGACACAAAGTTTGGGACGCCCTACCCGAGATCCGCCAGTTTTGACACCGACAATGACAGCAAAATAGAACCACACACCGATGATCCTCGAAACTGGAGATATACTGCAACCGAACAATGTCTATTATGTTAGCATACATTTCAATTGTATCTCTATCATACGTACCGTGCTCACGATGGCACTGTTTTGTGTCTTCGTGCCTTCGTCGCGTGCAAGGGTGTTGTAGCGCACATCTCCAACAACGCAAGATTCATAATGTCTTATCCAAGTATCAGGACCCATTGCTAGTGCATAAAGGGCATCATCAACTGCCTGCCCATCCTCCTGCATCTTCTTAACCTATGGTTAGAAAATAGACAAGCTGATCATCTTATGTACTCAATATATTAGAAAAACTGACAGTGCAATTCAAAATCTTACATGGCTCTTAAACCATTTCACAAATCCTTCCATAACCAGTTTGTCAATGTTTCTTGGATTTTGCGGCAGTGACTCCTTTTTGTAGATGCTGCACAACATAGTGATCGCGTCAAACATCTAAATATATAAGAATGTACTGCAAGTTTAGTAGATTACGATGTATAAGGTTCAGTACTTAGCACTTACTTGATATAAGGTAGTATCTCAGGGCAGTTATTCAACACATACCAAACCATTTTGTCCAAATCTTTAGGTTTGTCCTCTTGTCGACTCTTCACTGTAACTCGAACAGATTAATTGAAAACATTGAGCCCGGGATTGTCTTCACCCACCTCTTTGCTAAGATGATTAGCTATTTCAATGTATTTTGAGCAGAATGTCAACGCTTTTATAGCAATGTAGGCCTCTGCAATGGAACCCTCGGGTCTAGCTTTGTTCCTAACATAGCCCTTGAAAGTGCCTAAGCCGCCTTTCAATAGGGTACATCCAGCCATACTATACTGGACCTCTAAGTAGTGCCTCATCAGGTAGATGAACAACCAAATGCACCATCACATCAAAGAAGGCTGGACGATATATCTTCTCAAGGTCGCATAGGATAGTTGGTATCTTGTCTCTAAGACGCTCTAAAGCATCTACCCTGATATTTCTACTATAGAGTTCCCTGAAGAATTGTCCCAACTCTGCAACTGCTCTGTATAAGTCAGGGCGGCCCAATACTCTAAGGATAATAGGTAAAACCCTTTGAAGTAGGACGTGGCAGTCATGAGTTTTCAACCCTTGTACCTTGTTTCCATCTGCACTGACTCTCCTTTCAGGGTTGGAAGCAAATCCATGTGGGAATCTCACATGTGACAGGACCTCACATAATTCTTTTCTTTTTACCTTGTCCAAGACGTACACAACTGGTGCCATATCCCGTGGTTTACCTTCATCTTGCACCTGCAAATCCTGTTTGATACCCAAGTGTGTCAAATCAATCCTAGATTTTAAGGTATCTTCCGTCTTGCCTTCAATACTAAGAAGTGTGCCGATAATGTTGTCACTTATATTTTTCTGGATGTGCATCACATCAAGATTATGCCGCGGATCCAAATCTTTCCAATACTCCAAGTCCCACAAAGTGGACTTGCGGGTAAACAATAATCTCTCTTCTGCCCTGCCACGCTTCCTTTTCCCGCTACCATTACCAGGATGGTTTCCTGGTGTAATATGCCCGACCTTCTCTAATTCCACTTTCAACTCATCGGCGGTGAGCCTCTTTGGTGCATCACGATTTTCATGCTTTGCATTGAACACATGTCTTCGGTATTTTGTAGGACATGGCTTATCCTTGGCAAGGAAACGGCGGTGTCCAATGTAACAGATCTTGGTAAGTATTGCGTATGACAGCAGATTCCTGTAACAGCGATCACATGCATTGTAACCATGTGTTATTCGACCTGACATAGTGCCCAAAGCCGGATAATCATGGATGCACCAAATTAAAATAGCACGCAGAAAGAAATCAGCTGGTGGGCTGCTATATAGGTCTCGAGTGTGAACACCCCTCCATAGTTATTGAAGTTCCTCCACAAGAGGCTCCATGAATAAATAAAAATCCTTTCCAGGACTTTTTGGACCTGAGATGAGCAATGCTATCATGTAGTTTGATTCTTTGGTGCAGACATTTGGAGGCATGTTGTAAGGCATAACAAGCACTGGCCACATGCTATATGTGGCACTCTGGTGGCTAAATGGGTTAAATCCATCTAAAGCTAAGCCAAGTCTAATGTTTCTTGGGTCAGTAGCAAAGTTTTTGTGTTTCGATTGAAGATTTTCCCCTCACTACCCTGAGATGGATGGCTCATTACATTCTCATCTCTATGCTCCTGGTTGCTAGAATGCCACAATACATTCTCCCTTGTTTCAGCATCATGGAACAACCTCTGCAATCTTGGTATAATTGGAAAATGTCTCAGAACATTATGAGGAATCCTCTTCACAGCATCGCCATCTTTCCATCTTGATGATTTTCATTTCGGGCATTCACTTAAGTTGGCATAATCCTTCCGGAACAGAACATAATTATTCTTACAAACATGGATCATATCATATCCAATTCCAACCGCATGAAGGAAATTCTTCATTTTAATGTAGGTGTGTGGCAGCTCAGACGCACCTGGGAAAGCTATGCGGAAAGCAGCCAACATTGCATCGAATGATTTGTTGGTCATCCGCTCAGATGTGTTCACCTGAAGAAAGGTGACCATAGTTGAGAATACTGACAGCTTATTTCGTGGGGTGATAGCCACGTTGCATTGTTCCAACATGCGGGCCCACCATTTTTCTTCTGCAGGTGAAAGTTCACGAAATGCATAAGCATTTCGTAGCATTGTTTCAATGTTGATCAAACTCACTGGCTCCGCCACCACCTCCTCCTCCTATTCCACCTGAACATCAGGCAGATCAAGATGGTGATCTGCTGCTTCCACGTAGTCAGTAATATTGATGTCCCAACTTCACCATGATGAACCCACCTAGTATATGTGACCGACGTCCCATACAAGTGTAGATGATTTTGCATAGTTGACTGGGGTCTTGTAACTCAATTCATACAACTGCTACATGGGTAGAGGACATCTGATTTCGGACCACCGTACTCAGCTCTGATAAAGTTCATGAAGTTTTCAACCCCCTCGACATATGCAGCGGAGAATCTTTGAGCAGAAGTTATCCAAGTCATGTCCAACTGTTATACATACAAATTAGTTCTTCTACTAGATATTACAAGAAAAACATAGATGCTTTTCTATGAAGTCCAGAAAAAAATACCTAGGTCGATGTCTAAAGCTATGGCAAGATATTTTGATGAGCAGATCTAAGTAACGAAATATATTTAAAGCTAATTCAGCAAACAGATTTGAGTGCTAAATTATGGTAGGCTGTTTCAGCAGTCAATGAGGCCGAGCACACAAACATCGAACTATCGAAGGCCATCGCAGCAACAAAGATTGAGTATAAAATAGTGTAGAGCTATTTCACCAAACAGATTGGCTACTAGACCATGGCAATCTACATGACAATAAATATATGGCAGGATATTTTAGCAACTAATCGGGCTTGGCTTGCCATCTCAACTAAGCAAATTGAGTGCAGAACAGGGCAAGGAAGCTTCTTAAGCAGAGCATATTGACTGTAAACTACTTCGGCAAACAGTGAGATTAACAGCGTTTATCAGCTAACATTCATTGCTACACCGACATGCACGGGGCCTTGGTCTAGAATGCGTGTACCGTGGGAGAAGCTGACCGCCGTGCGTCTCCACACGAACGTCGCCAGCGCTGGCGGTGCTGACCGCCGTGCACCTCCACAAGAACGTCGCCAGCGGTGACGGCACAGCTAGAGGACGACAGTCTATGAGAGCGTACTATGGGAGCGAGAGGATCGCCATGCATCCCCTCGACTAACCGCGGGGCCGATGTATTGGCATGGAGGGGAGGGCAGCTTTAGTAGAGCGAATGGAGTGG
>NC_041384.1:108881469-108895270 GCF_002162155.2 Triticum dicoccoides | reverse complement strand
GGGGAGTTTGGCCATGGTCAGTTTCTCCAAGTGCAGTCCCACGTGTCAGTGAAGAGGCAAGCCGAAGCGCGTTCCGTTTGCATGAGCCGTGTGGAGAACCGAACGTGTGCTAGGTGCAATGCGGCCGCGACAGGGGTGCTGTGAGTGTACTGCCTTTTTTCCTTTTAAACTAGGTGCTTCACCTGCTCAAAAAAACTTGGTGCTTCACGCGATCCATCGATACTACTACTAGTAATCCGATAATCCCGACTAAAACGGCGCGGTCGGGTCTTTTCCGTGCAATATGCTGGGAGGTTGGCTTAGTTAGGACGACTAATGCTACACCTATGTAATCCCAGTTACGTTATTAACGTAATGTGAAACGTGTGAGCTTTTGATTGTAGATTGGGGGAGGGAGGGGCCCACCACCATGAAAATCAGGGAGGAGAGAAAGAGGCAATTTACATTAACCCTTTCATGGATTCCCGTAGATGTAGAAAGATGTGAAATGCGTGAATGTGTAGTGGATGTACTATTGGTGTGCCTAAGATAAACTATGTATGTAGACCCTATGTGTTTATTTACTTTGCATGTTAGCTTTCTTTCGGTTCAATAAAAAGTAGAGTTGGTGATGATGGTGTGCCTGCCATCCTGCAATATAGGTCATCCGATCTATAACTAATGGATAGGAATGAAACTATGACAATTTACCCGCACTCCTCTCTGCATTTTCAGATAAGGCCTTCCCTCATTCATCCTTTTCTCCCACAAGATCTTGATGTTTCATGGAACGCACAGGAATCTTACTAGTACTCCTACAATATACTATATTATTGTGAAAGTTCATATACACCGACCGAGACTAATGCAAGCACGACAGATTTTCATTACATTTCAAACTTTTATAGGACAGAAAAATAAAAGAAACCCGACCCTAAACATATTCTACGGCGGCGACCCACGTCCTCCATCTACGATATCCATGTACGGGGGCGGGGTTCAAGACGAAGGTGCGGCCTCCGGCGAGGAAGAGTAGAACACGGGAGACGGACCAGCCAGTTGGCACACCATGCCCTGCTGCCTCCCATGCCCTACTCATCCTCGGAGGAATCCCCGACCTCGGCGGTGCCGGATGTTGGACGGCGGCAAGTAGGATGCATGGCAGATGGTGCTCCCATCGTCGGCCGCCAGCGTGGCCACCGCTTGTGCGGTCGCATCCGCGTCCGGCTACACCGCTATTGCATGGCGAGCGGTGACTGAGCGAGGGCGGCAACTTGGAGCTTCATCCCCGAAGACAAGCTCTCCCGCAGAGCGTTCACGCTCGTGGTCATGGCGGATGTGGTGCTAGGTAGCAGGACGATGCGCTATGGTGTGGAAGTTAGCTGGGCATTACAGCTTTAAGTAGCGCATTCCAGTGAGGCCAAAGCATCCGGACGCGCCATTAAGTCGCCGGAGTTGGTTCCTCGGGCACCGAGCCTCTTAACGACGGCATACGGATGGACGACATGAATGCGGGCAGCTGGCACCGGCTGGGAATGCACCGCGTGACGGCGCGAGGGACAAGGGTTTTTGGTGTGCCAGGGTAGTCAGATGCGTTCGTGGCAACGTTGGAGATGCCCTATGCTCACATGCGACCCCACATGTCATTGAAAAAGCAAGACGACCAGGCATGGTCTCAGGTCCTGGGGATGAAGTTGGTCGCGCCACACCACTCCGCAGACGCGTCGCGGTGCGCTCACTTCGGCGGCCCGTGCATCCTCGACAAGGCAGGTGTTGATCTGTTGGTCGTGCCACAATGCTAACACCACCCTCGGCACACTGAAACCGACCGTGTCCAGCGATGATGAGCGTGTCGCTCACTGCTACGTCTTGAGCTTGCATTGGTTTTTCCCGAAGAGGATGGGATGATCCAGCAAAGTAGCGTAAGTATTTCCCTCAGTTTTTGAGAACCAAGGTATCAATCCAGTAGGAGCCCACGCTCAAGTCCCTCGTACCTGCACAAAGCGATAGCTACTCGCAACCAACGCGATTAGGGGTTGTCAATCCCTTCATGGTCACTTACGAGAGTGAGATCTGATCGATATAATATTTTTGGTATTTTTGGTATAAAGATGCAAAGTAAAAAGTAAAAGCAAAGTAAAAAAGCAAAGCAAGATTAAAGTGATGGAGATTGATATGATGAGAATAGACCCAGGGGCCATAGGTTTCAATAGTGGCTTCTCTCAAGAGAAAAAGTATTCTATGGTGGGTGAACAAATTACTGTTGAGCAATTGATAGAATTGAGCATAGTTATGAGAATATCTAGGCATGATCATGTATATAGGCATCACGTCCGTGACAAGTGGATCGAAACGATTCTGCATCTACTACTATTACTCCACTCATCGACCGCTATCCAACATGCATCTAGAGTATTAAGTTAAAAACAGAGTAATGCCTTAAGCAAGATGACATGATGTAGAGAGATAAATTCATGCAATATGAAATAAACCCCATCTTGTTATCCTCGATGGCAACGATACAATACGTGCCTTGCTGCCCCTTCTATCACTGGGTAAGGACACCGCATGATCGAACCCAAAGCTAAGCACTTCTCCCATGGCAAGAACTACCAATCTAGTTGGCCAAACAAAACGGATAATTCGAAGAGACTTGCAAAGATAACCAATCATACAGAAAAGAATTAAGAGAAGATTCAAATATTATTCATAGATAGACTTGATCATAAACCTACAATTCATCGGTCTCAACAAACACACCGCAAAAAGAAGATTACATTGAATAGATCTCCATAAGAGAGGGGGAGAACTTTGTATTGAGATTCAAAGAGAGAGAAGAAGCCATCTAGCTACTAACTATGGACCCGAAGGTCTGGGGTAAACTACTCACACTTCATCGGAGAGGCTATGATGATGTAGAAGCCCTCCGTGATGACGGCCCTCTTCCGGTGGAGCTCTGGAACAGGCCCCAAGATGGTATCTCGTGGATACAGAAAGTTGCAGCGGTGGAATTAGGGTTTTGGCTCCTCTTCTGATCGTTTGGGGGTACGTGTGTATATATAGGAGGAAGAAGTACGCCAAAGGAGCAACGAGGGGCCCACGAGGCAGGGGGCGCCCTAGGGGGGCGCGTCCCCACCCTCGTGACCGCCTCTTTTGTTCCTTGGAGCAGGGTCCAAGTCTCCTGGATCACGTTCGGTGAGAAAATCACGTTTCCGAAGATTTTATTCCGTTTGGACTCCGTTTGATATTCCGTTTATCTGAAACACTGAAATAGGCAAAAAACAGCAATTCTGGGCTGGGCCTCCGGTTAATAGGTTGTTCCCAAAAATAATATAAAAGTGGAAAATAAAGCCCAATATAGTCCAAAACAGTAGATAATATAGCATGGAGCAATCAAAAATTATAGATACATTGGATACGTATCAGGCACCCCCAACTTAATTCCTGCTCGCCCTCGAGTAGGTAAATGATAAAAAGAGAATTTTTGATGCGGAGTGCTACTTGGCATAATTTCAAAGCAAATCTTCTTAGTTGTGGTATGAATATTCAGATTAGAAAGATTCAAGACAAAAGTTTATATTGACATAAAAATAATAATATTTCAAGCATACTAATAAAGCAATTATGTCTTCTCAAAATAACATGGCCAAAGAAAGTTATCCCTACAAAATCATATAGTCTGGCTATGCTCCATCTTCACCACACAAAGTATTCAAATCATGCACAACCCCGATGACAAGCCAAGCAATTGTTTCATACTCTAACTTTTTCAATCTTCACGCAATACATGAGCGTGAGCCATGGATATAGCACTATAGGTGGAATAGAATGGTGGTTGTGGAGAAGACAAAAAGGAGGGGAAGATAGTCTCACATCAACTAGGCGTATCAACGGGCTATGGAGATGCCCATCAATAGATATCAATGTGAGTGAGTAGGGATTGCCATGCAACGGATGCACTAGAGCTATAAATGTATGAAAGCTCAACAAAAGAAACTAGTGGGTGTGCATCCAACTTGCTTGCTCATGAAGACCTAGGGCAATTTGAGGAAGCCCATTATTGGAATATACAAGCCAAGTTCTATAATGTAAAATTCCCACTAGTATATGAAAGTGACAACACATGAGACTCTCTATATGAAGAACATGGTGCTACTTTGAAGCACAATATATGAGGCTCGCTATATCATGGTGCTACTTTGAAGCACAAGTGTGGTAAAAGGATAGTAGCATTGCCCCTTTTCTTGGGGACTTCTTTTTTTCTTTGGACTTGCTCTTTTTTTATTATTGGGACAATGCTCTATTGAATGATGATCATCACACTTTTATTTATTTACAACTCAATGATTACAACTCGATTCTAAAACAAAGTATGACTCTGTATGGATGCCTTCGACAGTGTACCGGGATATGCAATGAATCAAGAGTGACAAGTATGAAGAAATTATGAACGGTGGCTTTGCCACAAATACTATGTCAACTACATGATCATGCTAAGCAATATGACAATGATGAATGTGTCATGATGAACTAGGTGGTGGAAAGTTGCATGGCAATATATCTCGGAATGGCTATGGAAATGCCATAATAGGTAGGTATGGTGGCTGTTTTGAGGAAGGTATATGGTAGTTGTATGATACCGGCGAAAGGTGCGCGGTATTAGAGAGGCTAGCAAAGGTGGAAGGGTGAGAGTGCGTATAATCCATGGACTCAACATTAGTCATAAAGAACTCATATACTTATTGCAAAAATCTAGAAGTTATCAAAGCAAAGTATTACGCGCATGCTCCTAGGGGGATAGATTGGTAGGAAAAGACCATTGCTCGTCCCCGACCGCCACTCATAAGGAAGACAATCAATAAATAAATGATGCTTCGACTTCGTTACATAACGGTTCACCATATGTGCATGCTACGGGAATCATAAACCTTAACACAAGTATTCTTTAAATTCACAACTACTCAACTAGCATGACTTTAATATTATCCCCTCCATATCTCAAAACAATTATCATGCTTCAATCTTTTCTTAGTATTCAACACACTCAAAAGAAAGTTTCACAAATCTTGAATACCAAGCATATTATTATTAAGCAAATTACCATGCTATTAAGAGACTCTCAAAATAATTTAAGTGAAGCATGAGAGATCAATAGTTTCTTTAAAACAAATCCACCACCGTGCTCTAAAAGATCTAAGTGAAGCACATAGAGCAAAATTATAACACTCAAAAGATATAAGTGAAGCACATAGAGCAAAATTATCAAGCTCAAAAGATATAAGTGAAGCACATAGAGCAAAATTATCTAGCTCAAAAGATATAAGTGAAGCACATAGAGTATTCTATCAAATTTTAATTCATATATGGCTCTCTCAAAAGGTGTGTACAGCAAGGATGATTGTGGCATACTAAGACACAAAGACAAAAATAATACAAGACTCTCCAAGCAAAACACATATCATGTTGGTGAATAAAAATATAGCTCCAAGTAAATTACCGATGGAAGTGGACGAAAGAGGTGATGCCTTCCGGGGCATCCCCAAGCTTTAACTTTTTGGTGTCCTTGGATTATCTTGGGGGTGCCATGGGCATCCCCAAGATTAGGCTCTTGCCACTCCTTGTTCCATGATCCATCAAAAGAATTCACCCAAAACTTGAAAACTTCACAACACAAAACTCAAAATAGAAAACTCGTGAGCTCCGTTAGCGAAAGAAAACAAAATACCACTTCAAGGTACTGTAATGAACTCACTATTTATTTATATTGGTATTAAACATACTGTATTTCAACTTCTCTATGGATTATAAACTATGTTACGAGCCTTAGATTCATCAAAATAAGCAAACAACACACGAAAAACAGAATCTGTCAAAAACAGAACAGTCTGTAGTAATCTGTAGCTAGCGCAAGATCTGGAACCCCAAAAATTCTAAAATAAATTTCTGGACGTGAGGAATTTATATATTAATTATGTCCAAAAACAGTTAACTAAATAGCACTCTTCAAATAACAATGACAGCAGTTCTCGTGAGCGCTAAAGTTTCTGTTTTTTACAGCAAGTTCAACAAGACTTTCCCCAAGTCTTCCCAACGGTTCTACTTGGCACAAACACTAATTAAACACAAAAAACACAACCAAAACAGAGGATAAATAATTTATTTATTACTAAGCAGGAGCAAAAGGCAAGTAATAAAAATAAAATTGGGTTGCCTCCCAACAAGCGCTATCGTTTAACGCCCCTAGCTAGGCATAAAAGCAAGGATAGATCTAGGTATTGCCATCTTGATTATTAATTCTTTTAGTGATGTTATGCTCGAATCTGGGAGGTTCCTTACGTTTCCCTTCATATTCAGAGATCTTGAGATCTAAAGAATCCAACCACTTATTGCAAAGAGTAATTAACATATTCATGTGGTGAAGATTTCCGCTAACGCTCTTAAGAGGTTCAAGAGATTTTTGTAAAATCTTAGTTACTTCGCAAATTTTCGCAAAAACTTGTGTTTCCTCTTGGGTATGATGGGGCCCCTTTTTTGAGGTAAAGTTCCTACTATACCTTCCATAATTTCATGAGCGATACTGTGGTCAATTTCAATAAAATTGCCTTTGGCAACATGTAACACCCCAAAAATTTAACCAGGTTTTAGTTATTAAAATTTTGCCAAGAGTTTAAAATTTTTGCATGCAAGTATATCTCTGTTGATTTCAAAACTTTTCTTTTAATATTAAGAAATTTTTCCCTAGTGGATCCTTCCAAAATATATTGGACTTATTTTCCCTCTCATTTAAAAAAACATCTCTCAATCAGGAGATTTATTTATAAAATTATTTCACCCTGAGCTTTATTCATTAAATGACTTGTTTTAAAATTTGGAGCTCTTTTTGAACTACAACCATTTGATATATTTAACTAAAAATTTCACCAAAATTTGGAGATATCATGTGATGTCTCTAAATCACTTTTGTGCAATAATATATTTCATTCATTGGATATTTTGAGTTCTACACCAAGTTTTCAAATCTGGTCCAGTGGGCAATTTTACACTACAACCTATTTAAATATTTCTTTAAAACTTCTACCAAAATTAGGGGAGGTCAGTAGGAGCATATTATTCCACTTTGTGCAAAAACCTATTTATGTTCTTTGAAAAAATTGAGTGAATCATCCTCTTTTTCCTTCTGGTCCAGCCTTGTGATTTCTACTGCAACCCTATTTAATTTTGCTCCAAAGATCTTCCGTTTTCTCCTACTTGTAGACAGCCCTACAAAACCCCTAAATCCAGGAGCATGCACCCATTGGATTACTTTTGGTTCATGAAATAATGTCCTTTATTTCCTGTCCAGAAATGTAGTTTTGCAAAACTTGCACTAGCAAGTTTCCCCTTTTGTCCAAATAACCTCACCACTCTCTCTTGCATCTAAGGAGACACTGATCTGGAGTTTTTGACCACTCCAAGACTTGCCTAAGTGCCTGTGGCATTTTGCCAAACACCTGGAGTGCATGGTCAGATTTGGCATGGATTTTAGTTAGCAGTGTGAACCTGATCCTCTGACCCCTTAAGCTTGTCCATTGATCTCCTTGCAAGCCATAGCCTAGACCTGCTAACTCCCAGCTCCAACCAAGCGCTCTGGAGTGCCATGGCATTTTGCCGAGCATCTGGTGTGCGTGCGCTGGGCGCGCCCAGAGCGTGCAAATTGCAGCCGCGCACACGAGCTGCCGCGTCGCGCCCCTGTCTTGGCCCACACTGCAGAACCTCGCCACGCACTCCCCGCCTCGCCACAACACGACAGCCCGCCCTAGCGCCCTACAGCGCCACCGCAAGAGCACTTTTGGCGGCACGCCGGCGTCGGCCGACAGCCCTGCGCCGTTCAGCGCCGCCCAAGCCACCCCGGCGCGCCACCTGGCCCCTTGAACAGCTCAAGCTCATCCACAAGGGTGTCGCCTAGCTCTCGTCGCCGCCACGTTCCCCTGCAGCTACAGAACGGCGGTTCGCCAGCCGCCTTATCCACCGCTGCGGAACCGACCTCGTCGCGCTATAAAAGGGACCCCGAGCCCCTCTGAGCACGCACGCAACCTCAAGCTACCCCCATGGAACCCCCATAGCCCGCAATCGTCAGGGAAATGCCGCCTTCTTCATCTCCGGCAACTCCTGCCGCCGCCACTGTCTCGTTCACTCCGGCGCCACCAGGGCTTCCCCCTCCCCGTTCTCTTCACCAAGAACCCCTCCTTCCATCCAGGAACCCAACCCCCTACTTGATTTTGATCGGGAGCCATCGCCGCCACAAAACCACTTCGCCACCAAAGCCTCCTCCGCCGCGAAGCTCGCCGCCGGCAGCTCCCTCCGCCCCCACCTACCTGACGACCACCGGGATGACCGCCCTGGAGTGGCGGATCCATCCCCGCCCTTGGGGCCCTGCGAGGAGCCGCCAGTCGCCGGCGACGATCGCCGGAGCTCCGCCTCCGCTCGGGACAGAGGAAGGAGAGGGAGAAAGACTAGTCAAACCTGACTAGTGGGCCACCTAGGACCCACTGTCAGTGACCCCCGCTCGGTCCACGCGGAGTAAGTGGAAGCATAAAACTCACGAGTACGTAACCCCTTCTTAGAAAGCGTATTCGTGGCTGAAACGTTTTCTTTTGTTTTATTTAAAAAAAACAGAATTTGACCAAAACTTTGACTGGTTATATCTTTTAAAATACAACTCCAAATGAAATGATTCTTTTTCCTACCTCTCTCAAATTTCACCTAGTTTTTTTTAAGATTTATTTGAAAAAAAATTCAGAACAACTTTTGGTGCTGTTTTTATTTTGTGTGTTAATTCTTTTATATTGCTAAAATAGGATTTTTGAAGAGAGGAGAAATGTTTCAAGTTTTGGAGTGCACCCTGCCTTTCCACACATTGAAGGCAAGCATTCTGAACCCCAGCATAATATTTTTGTGTGTTCGATGACACATTCATAACATCACCTCACTTTGGAGAAACTTGTTATTTCATGTGATATGATCATATGCATGGGTGCATGTTATTGATTTCCATGCTGTTGGAAATGGACACACTTGTGATGATAATCACCCTCATGTGCCTTGCATGCATACCGGCAGGAACCCGGGAAAACCTCTGCCTTGGGTAGGCATGAGTTTGTCGACGGTCTCCATCGGGACGGTTATGTCTAGTATGGCATGGCAAGGTGATATGAGCGGTGACTCTGTGGGTTGAAATATATTCGTCATGCTAATCATGCAGGGAATACTTAAACCTCCTGAGTCGACCGTAGATCGAGTCTTGTGCCAGTAACCCCCATACTTGTTTCGTACTACCACTCGTCTCTACAACAAGTAGAGTACGGTTCAGTAAGTTGTCAACCTCTTTCTAGCACACACCATACAGAGAGGCCATGGTGGAAGATACCGGTTGTAGCTGGTAGGCAGGCCACCTGGTCCGGGGGCATGGGTGTTTCCGGTTGGGACCGAGAGGGGAGGCCACCCCTTAGAGCGCGCGATATAAATTTGATCCCATGCTACGCGAGGTTGTAGCCCTTTATGTGGTGTCGCTCAGACGCCTGATTGTGGCATTTCTTTTAAAGCCCTTTATGTGGTGTCGCTCAGACGCCCGACTGTGGCATTTCTTTTAAAGCCCTTTATGTGGTGTCGCTAAGACGCCCGACTGTGGCTTTGCTTGTTATTTATTTCATAAATTTTAATACTACTATGCTATTGCAATTTTATAAATAACTTGCTTGCACGCATAAGAGATTTATTTATCTTTTGTGACTGACGTCATGAGCATAAAATATTTTCAGCACATCATTATTATATTATACATGTGTTCATAATGTTTGCGAGTACATTCAAAGTACTCACTGGCTTGTCCCTGGCTATTGTCTTGGCCAGATTTCTTGCGCGGAAAGGAGCGACCATGTTGAAAGCCCCGGAACCCACACAATGGAGATAACAGCCTCGCGAAGATAGGAGTTAACCTGGTCAGCTGTTCCTGTTGGGAAATGGAGTCCCATAGACACTGATGTTTCACAACCCGCTTCCGCCATCAACCACTAGAAACCTTTTGTTGTACTCACAGGCCAGAACGGTCTTGTACTACATATTTTGTATTTGCTTGGAATTTCTGTATCAAGTTGGAGCCTCATCAGCTAACAGTAATCCTGGGGCTGATGAGCACGACGGTCTTTTTCTAGAAATTTATACCCGGAAAACCGGTCGTGACACAACACAATCCAAAAGTTGTCTATGAGATATATTAAGCCCAACATAAAACTTGCGAAGCAAAATTCTGAAATTTACTTCTAGGGTGCATTTACGATAAGATTCCATTATTCTAAACCAAGCATCCTTTAAGTTTTCTCCTTGTTTTTGTTTGAAGTGAAGGACTTCAAACTCGGGAGACATAGGAGCAGAAAGAGGACTAGCCATGACGACAAGCAAAAAAAACTAGAACGCGAGCAAACAAGAGGCAAATAGAGAGGGAGGATAGAGAGAGAGAGAGAGGGCGAATAAAACGGCAAGGGTGAACTAGGGGGAGAGGAAAACGAGAGGCAAATGGCAAATAATGTAATGTGAGAGATAGGGATTGTGATGGGTACTTGGTATGTTAACTTTTTGCGTAGACTGCCCGGCAACGGCGCCAGAAATCCTTCTTGCTATGTCTTGAGCTTACGTTGGTTTTCCCCGAAGAGGAAGGGATGATGCAGCAGAGTAGCGTAAGTATTTCCCTCAGTTTTTGAGAACCAAGGTATCAATCTAGTAGGAGCCCATGCTCAAGTCCCTCGTACCTGCACAAAGCGATAGCTACTCGCAACCAACGTGATTAGGGGTTGTCAATCCCTTCACGGTCACTTACGAGAGTGAGATCTGATAGATATAATATTTTTGGTATTTTTGGTATAAAGATGCAAAGTAAAAAGTAAAAGCAAAGTAAAAAAAGCAAATCAAGATTAAAGTGATGGAGATTGATATGATGAGAATAGACCTGGGGGCCATAAGTTTCACTAGTGGCTTCTCTCAAGAGCATAAGTATTGTACGGTGGGTGAACAAATTACTGTTGATAAATTGAAAGAATTGAGCATAGTTATGACAATATATAGGCATGATCATGTATGTAGGCATCACGTCCGTGACAAGTAGATCGAAACGATTCTGCATCTACTACTATTACTCCACTCATCGACCGCTATCCAGCATGCATCTAGAGTACTAAGTTAAAAATAGAGTAACGCCTTAAGCAAGATGACATGATGTAGAGAGATAAATTCATGCAATATGAAATAAACCCCATCTTGTTATCCTCGATGGCAACGATACAATACGTGCCTTGCTGCCCCTTCTGTCACTGGGTAAGGACACCGCAAGATCGAACCCAAAGGTAAGCACTTCTCCCATGGCAAGAACTACCAATCTAGTTGGCCAAACCAAATGGATAATTCGAAGAGACTTGCAAAGATAACCAATCATACATAAAAGAATTCAGAGAAGATTCAAATATTATTCATAGATAGACTTGATCATAAACCCACAATTCATCGATCTCAACAAACACACCTCAAAAAGAAGATTACATCAAATAGATCTCAACAAGAGAGGGGAGAACTTTGTATTGAGATTCAAAGAGAGAGAAGAAGCCATCTAGCTACTAACTATGGACCCGAAGGTCTGAGGTAAACTACTCACACTTCATCGGAGAGGCTATGATGATGTAGAAGCCCTCCATGATGACCGCCCTTTCCCGGCGGAGCTCCAGAATAGGCCCCAAGATGAGATCTCATGGATACAGAAAGTTGCGGCGGTGAAATTACGTTTTTGGCTCCTCTTCTGATCGTTTGGGGGTACGTGTGTATATATAGGAGGAAATAGTACACCGGAGGAGCAACGAGGGGCCCACGAGGCAGGGGGTGCACCCTAGGGGGGCGCCCCCACCCTTGTGACCGCCTCTTTTGTTCCTTGGAGCGGGGTCCAAGTCTCTTGGATCACGTTTGGTGAGAAAATCACGTTTCTGAAGATTTTATTCCGTTTGGACTCCGTTTGATATTCCGTTTATCTGAAACACTGAAATAGGGAAAAAACAGCAATTTTGGGTTGGGCCTCCGGTTAATAGGTTAGTCCCAAAAATAATATAAAAGTGGAAAATAAAGCCCAATATAGTCCAAAACAGTAGATAATATAGCATGGAGAAATTAAAAATTATAGATACGTTGGAGATGTATCACTCACCGCGGTCGCCCTGTCCAGAGGCGGTGCTGGAGCTGCGCCACGTTGCTGGCCCCCATGACCCACATGAACGATTGACGATGGCGAGGAGGTCGTGGGCCAGCTCCTCCATTGGACTAGTCTGTGCCACGTGGTCCCGACAGGAGTGCCCCACATGTTGGTTTCCCTGTTTTCCCGGCCAAATTCGAGCGTCAGTGCTCCGTGTTGCACATTAGGCGCAGAACAGGTGGTTTTAGTGCCCTGGTTCAAATGTGGTACAGTACCTAGTTGTTACCGTAGCCCCAAGTGTGGTGGTTTAGGGTACGGTACCACCCTTTTCCTTTTCAAGTAGTGAAGCGTAACACTTGATTAAGTAGCCGGATAGTGTGCCAAATGTAGGTGTCCGACTGTTTCAAAGAATAATTGAGGTATGCCCGGTCCGTGCCCGCATTTAGGGGTCCAACCTACCATGTTCCGACAGTAGTAACTATACTAGTCCCTGCGTACTCCCTCTGTTTTTATTTACTCCGCATTTTAGCTTTGCTCAAAGTCAAACTTTGACAAAGTTTATAGATAGAAATAATAACATATACAATAACAAATCAATACCATTAGATTCATTATTGAATATACTTTCACATCATATATATTTTCTATTCTAAATGTTCATATTTCTACTTTTACTAGAAAGATGCCCGTGCATTGCACGGAACATCAAGATGCATTTGTATGAGTAGTTTATCTTGTGGGAGAAAAGGATGAATGAGGGAAGGCCTTATTTGCAAATATGGAGAGGGGTGTGGGTATATTTTTGCAAAATAGCCATAGTTTCCTTCCTATCCATCATATATAAATCGGACAGCCTATATTCACTAGTAGAAAAAGGGTCTAATGTGAAACTCATACACATTTGCCCAACTCTTGCCGTTTCCGGCGTTAAGTTATTTTATTTTCTCGAGTTCGGGTTTTTGTCTCCATGTGTTGTTGTCGTTGTCATGCATCTCATATCATGTCATCATGTGCATTGCATTTGCATACGTGTTCATCTCATGCATTCGAGCATTTTCCCCGTTGTCTGTTTTGCATTCCGGTGCTTCGTTCTCCTCCGGTGGTCATTTCTACCTTTCTTTCGTGTGTGGGGATTAAACATTTCCGGATTGGACCGAGACTTGCCAAGTGGCCTTGGTTTACTACCGGTAGACCGCCTGTCAAGTTTCGTACCATTTGGACTTAGTTTGATACTCCAACGGTTAACCGAGGGACCGAAAAGGCCTCGTGTGTGTTGCAGCCCAACACCCCTCCAAGTTGGCCCAAAACCCACCAAAACCCTCTCCATCATCTAGAGCGTTCGATCACGATTGCGTGGCCGAAAACCGCACCTCATTTGGACTCTCCCAGCTCCTCCTATGCCTATATATAGCCCCCCTCCGAAATCCATGGGTCCTTCTTCCCCAATCCCTAGATCCATCTCCACCCGCCGCCACCGGACAAAACTCGCACACCGGACATGTCCAGCCTCCCCGCGCCGCCGCCACGTGCTGGCTCCTGATTGGCCGAGCCGCCGCGCCCACAACGTCGCGCCGCCACCCGCGCGTGTGGCCCGCCCGGCGCGCTCGGGGCCCCCGC
>NC_041384.1:108856188-108880748 GCF_002162155.2 Triticum dicoccoides | reverse complement strand
CGGTGGCCCGCGCCACCGCGCCGCAGTGAGCCCCCGCCGGCGACCGCCTCGTCCTCGGCGGCAGGAGCCGCGCCCTGGCTCGGCAGCGCCGCCCCGCGCCGCCACCGGCCTCCACTCCGGCGTCCATGCTTTGGGCCGGCCTCCCTCGCTCCGGTCGCCCTCGTCCACTCCGGCGCCATTCCCCGGCGAACATCGTTTGGCGTGCTTGCTCGATCTGGATCCGGATCTGGGTGAACAGTAACCCTAGATCCGGAGGGTATATTTTCTTCTAAGTCCCCGTTTTCCAGTTTCAGATGCCCTTGTTCATCATGTTGTATCTCCGCATCCGTAGCTCCTTTCTGGGCATATAGCATATCAAAATGTTCGCCTCAAAGAGCACATCGTTTCTTCTCATTGGATCATTTTAATTTGAGTTCATCTTGATGCCCGAAATGTTGTTAGAAGAACGCTATTTGAGATAATTGTCAGATCTGCTGCTCCAATTAGATATTTGTCATTTTTGCCATGATTATTGTGTGCATGATATGCCCCTGAGCTCTTCATGAGTTTTGTTATATGTTTTGCCTTCTATCCAGAGGTGCAACCCATGTATTTTTGTGATGTGTGTGGTGACTAGCACAAGCTTGAGGAATTCCGCAACCTGAAGCAAGGCTCTTTGTCTGTCTATGACTATAACAAACTGTTTCAGAAGCTCGCCCGCTTTGCCAAGAAGGACGTCCCTGATGAGAAGAGCATGATATACTAGTTCAGGGGTGGTCTCAGAGAAGATATCCAGCTAGCTCTTGTTCTCTTTGAGCCCTTGAGGTACGATGAGTTCTACAACATGGCATTGAAGCAAGAGGCCGCTCAACTGAGGTGTGATGCTTCCAAGAAGTGAGTCAGAGATGCTACTCCTTCTTCCTCTACTCAAGTGGCCAAGCAGCAGAAGTTTTGGCTTCCTCCTCCTCCGTTCCGTTAGCCGTATCAACAGAAGAGCAAAGGTGGCAGTGGATCTTCCCACCCACCCAACCCTGGCTTTCAGAACAAGACTTCGTCTCAAGCTCCAAGATCGAGTGCTCCGTATCACCGTCCGCTTTCAGAGGTCATGTGCAAAAAGTGCCAACAGAAGGGTCACTATGCCAACAAGTGCTTCAATCAGAGGCGTCTTCCTCCTCCTCCTCCTGTGAGATCGGCAAGTACAGCTGTGGTCAAGCATAACCCCAAGCACGCCAAGGTCAACTTGATGAACGCAGCTCAGGCAGAGGACTCGTCAGATGTCATCATGGGTAACCTTCCTGTTAACGATGTTCCTGCAAAAGTACTTTTTGATACTGGTGCATCGCATTCCTTCTTGTCATGCCCTTTTGCATCGAAGCACAATGTTGATACTGAGGTCATGTCCAAAGTCATGCAAGTTGTTTCTCCCAGCAAGCTTTTGACTTCTAGTTTGGTTGCTCCCGATATTTCTATCACGTTGGGTGACTACAAGTTTCTTTCTTATCCGGTGGTTCTTGGTAACTCAAATATTGATCTTATTCTCGGAATGGATTGGCTTTCTAAGCACAAGGCGCATCTTGATTGTGCAGCCAGGCAAATTCAATTGACTCATTCGTCTGAGGACGTAATTGTCTTTACCGCTCGTGATGATACAATCAGTCTGTTTTCTCTCAATGAGAAGGGTGAACTAGATGCTATCTCGCAAATCCCAGTTGTTTGTGAATATCAAGATGTCTTTCCAGAAGAGCTTCCAGGAATGCCTCCACACCGGCCAGTTGAATTCGTCATTGATCTTGAGCCCGGCACGGAACCTGTGTGCAAGCGTCCTTACAAGCTCGGACCTGAAGAGTTGAAGGAGCTGAAGAAGCAACTCGATGTTCAAGAGAGAATGGGCCTCATCCGACCTAGTTCTTCTTCGTGGGGTTGTGGTGTTCTTTTTGTGAAGAAGAAGGATGGGATGGACCGACTTTGTGTTGATTACCGTCCATTGAACAAGAAGACCTTCAAGAATAAGTACCCACTTCCCAACATCAATGAGCTGTTCAAACAACTCAAAGGTGCCCAAGTATTCTCCAAGCTTGATCTCCGTATGGGTTATCATCAGATTCGAATCCGTGAGCAAGGTATTCCCAAGATGGCCTTCAGGACAAGCTTTGGTTCATATGAATACTCTGTCATGTCTTTTGGCCTCGTCGACGCTCCTCCGACTTTCTCTCGCATGATGAATTTCATCTTCAACGCCTACACCAATGACTTTGTTTTAGTCTATCTCGGCGACATTCTAGTCTTTTCAAAGAACAAGGAAGATCATGCCAAGCACTTGCGTTTGGTACTCGATAAGCTCAGGGAACACAAGTTCTACGCCAAGTTCTCCAAGTGCGAATTTTGGCTTGATGAGGTTCTTTATCTTGGTCATATCATCTCTGCCAAGGGCATTACGGTGAATCCTGAGAAGGTGTCTCCAATTGTGAATTGGGAACCTCCTCAGAACATGAAGCAACTCCGTTGCTTCCTTGGTCTCGCAAGCTACTGTCGAAGATTCATTGAAAACTTTTCTAAGATCGCGAAGCCTCTATCAAATCTTCTCCAGAAGCACGTCAAGTACGTTTGGTCTCTGGAGTGTGACATTGCTTTCAACACTTTGAAAGAGAAATTGGTCACTGCTCCAGTTCTGACTCCTCCTGATGAATCCAAACCGTACGAGGTCTTTTGTGATGCCTCTCTCCAAGGTCTTGGCGCAGTGTTGATGCAAGAAAAGAAAGTTGTTGCTTATACCTCTCGCCAATTGAAGCCCAATGAGAAGAACTACCCACTCATGATCTCGAGTTGGTGGCATTTGTGCATGCTCTTTTTACTTGGAGACATCTCTTATTGGGAAGAAAAGTGGACATCTTCACTGACCACAAGAGTCTCAAGTACATATTCACTCAGCCTAATCTCAACCTCAGGCAGACTCGATGGGTCAAAATGATTCAAGAGTATAATCCGAGTATCGAGTATACTCCTGGCAAGGCCAATGTGATTGCTGACGCATTGAGCAGGAAGGCTTACTGCAACAGTCTGATTCTCAAGCCTTATCAACCCGAGCTTTGTGAAGCTTTCCGCAAACATAATCTGCAAGTTGTGCCTCAAGGTTTCCTCGCCAACCTTAAAGTCTCTCCTACCTTGGAAGATCAGATTCACCAAGCCCAGCTTCTTGATGCTATGGTGGAAAAGGTGAAGATTGGGATTGCCAAGAGTCAACCCAAGTATAAGTGCTACCGCCTTGATGACAAGGACACTCTCTTCTTCGAGGATCGTATTATTGTGCCCAAAGGTGACCTTCGTAAAGTGATCATGAATGAGGCTCACAATTCTCTCCTCTCCATCCACCCTGGGAGCACGAAGATGTATCAGGACTTCAAGCAGGCTTATTGATGGACTCGAATGAAGCGCGAGATTGCTCAATTCGTGAATGAGTGTGATGTCTGCAGAAGAGTGAAGGCATAACACCAAAGACCAGCGGGTCTCCTCCAACCTCTTGCCATTCCAGAATGGAAGTTTGACCACATTGAGATGGACTTCGTGACTGGGTTTCCAAAGTCCAAGCGTGGCAATGATGCTATATTCGTGGTCATCGACAAACTCACTAAAGTGGCTCATTTTCTGCCTATCAAAGAGTCAATCACTGCAGCTCAATTGGCGGAGCTCTATACCTCTCGAATTGTCTCTCTGTACGGTATTCCTCAAGTGATCTCTTCAGACCATGGCAGCATCTTTACCTCCAAGTTTTGGGATTCTTTTCAGAAGGCCATGGGCACCAACATCCGCTTCAGCACAGCTTTCCATCCTCAAACTAGCGGTCAAGTCGAGCGTGTCAATCAGATTCTTGAAGATATGCTCAGGGCTTGTGTGATCTCCTTCGGCATGAAGTGGGAGGATTGTCTTCCATATGTTGAATTCTCCTACAACAACAGTTTTCAAGCAAGTTCGAGCAAGGCCCCATTTGAAATTCTGTATGGCAGGAAGTGCCGTACCCCTCTCAACTGGTCTGAAACCGGTGAACGTCAGCTTTTGGGAAATGACTTAATGACAGAGGCAGAGGAAATGTGCAAAGTCATTCGAGATAACCTCAAAGCAGCCCAATCCCGCCAGAAGAGCTACTATGATAGTAAGCACCGTGATTTGGCTTTTGAGATCGGAGATCATGTTTACCTCCGCGTCTCTCCAATGAAAGGTACTCGTCGCTTCGGCATCAAAGGGAAGCTTGCCCCAAGATACGTGGGACCTTTCAAGATTGTCAGCAACAGAGGCGATCTCGCCGATCAACTCGAGCTTCCTTCAAACTTTGCAAATGTTCATGACGTGTTCCATGTCTCTCAGCTCCGAAAGTGCTTCAAGACTCCTGACCGCACCGTCAACTTCAAGGACATTGAGCTCCAAGAAGATCTCTCTTATCGTGAGCACCTCGTGGCTATTCTTGAAGAGACTGAACGCAAGACTCGCAACAAGTCAATCAAATTCCTCAATGTCAAGTGGTTACACCATTCCGACCGTGAAGCTACCTGGGAACGCGAGGATCACCTCCGTTCTGAGTACCCGGCGTTCTTTCAGTCCTAGAACTCGGGACGAGTTCCTTTCGTAGTGGTGGAGTGTTGTAACACCCCAGATATGATTTACCCAATATGTACTCTAACTCTTGCCTTTTCCGGTGTTAAGTTATTTTGTTTTCTCGGGTTCGGGTTTTTGTCTCCGTGTGTTGTTGTCGTTGTCATGCATCTCATATCATGTCATCATGTGAATTGCATTTGCATACGTGTTCATCTCATGCATTCGAGCATTTTCCCCGTTGTCCGTTCTGCATTCCAGCGCTTCGTTCTCCTCCGGTGGTCATTTCTACCTTTCTTTCGTGTGTGGGGATTAAACATTTCCGGATTGGACCTAGACTTGCCAAGCGGCCTTGGTTTACTACCGTTAGACCGCCTATCAAGTTTCATACCATTTGGACTTCATTTGATACTCCAACGGTTAACCGAGGGACCGAAAAGGCCTCGTGTGTGTGTTGCAGCCCAACACCCCTCCAAGTTGACCTAAAGCCCACCAAACCCTCTCCATCATCTAGAGCGTTCGATCACGATCGCATGGCCGAAAACCGCACCTCATTTGGACTCTCCTAGCTCCTCCTATGCCTATATATAGCCCCCCTCCGAAATCCATGGGTCCTTTCCCAAACCCTAGATCCGTCTCCACCCGCCGCCACCGGATAAAACTCGCAGACCGGACATGTCCAGCCTCCCCACGCCGCCGCCACGTGCCGGCTCCTGATTGGCCGAGCCGCCGCGGCCACATCGTCGCGCCGCCACCCGCGCGCGCGGCCCGCCCGGCCCGCTCGGGGCCCCCGCGGCCCAAACTGGAGCGCCGCCCCGCGCCTTCGTCTCCACCGCGCCCGGTCCGTCGCTCCGCCGCGCCGGCGGCCGCCTCCTCGCTGAGCCGCTGCACCTCACCTCCATCACTGGCGGACCGCGCCACCGCGCCGCAGCGAGCCCCCGCCGGCGACCGCCTCATCCTCGGCGGCAGGAGCCGCGCCCCGCCCCGGCAGCGCCGCCCCGCGCCGCCACCGGCCTCCACTCCGGTGTCCCCGCTCCGGGCCGGCCTCCCTTGCTCCGGCCGCCCTCATCCACTCCGGCGCCGTTCCCCGGCAAACATCGTTTGGCGTACTTGCACGATCTGGATCTGGATCCGGGTGAACAGTAACCCTAGATCCGGAGGGTATATTTTCTTCTAAGTCCCTGTTTTCCAGTTTCAGATGCCCTTGTTCATCATGTTGTATCTCCGCATCCGTAGCACCATTTTGGGCATATAGCATATCAAAATGTTCGACTCAGAGAGCACATCGTTTCTTCTCATTGCATCATTTTCATTTGAGTTCATCTTGATGACCGAAATGCTGTTAGAAGAATGCTATTTGAGATAATTATCAGATCTGCTGCTCCAATTAGATATTTGTCATTTTTGCCATGATTATTGTGTGCATGATATGCCCCTGAGCTCTTCATGAGTTTTTTTATATGTTTTGCCTTGTATCTAGAGGTGCAACCCATGTATTTTTGTGATGTGTGTGGTGACTAGCACAAGCTTGCAAAGTGAAGCATTTGTTAATGCTGATTTTAGGGACTTAGCATTTCCACTAAGTCCTTGAGCTGTTTATCTCAAGATGTCATATGTTCATGTTGTTTCCTAGTGATCCGTGCCTCTTTTGAGAATGATCAGTAAGGATGTTTTGTTAATCTTATAGTTCTCTATCCATCCATGTCTTTGTTTGCAATTATGGAGCAACCTAGCTTGAGTCAATCGAGCTCTACTTTTGTCATTTCGTGAATCTGGGCAGATTGTCTACTTGTTAGCAATTTGGCCGAGGATGTTGTAGTTGATCCGTCCATGTTATGCTATTGATCTTGCCATGTATAGCTTGTATTGTGTGTATTGTTGATGGGTGTATGCTTATATTGTCATGACTTGCTCTGTAGTGAGTGCATCGAGCTCGTAAACTTGCCTACTTGATATCTGTTTCAGCATGCTCCAGTTTTCACTAAGTGTGAGAACTGATTATGTTTTTGCCATGTTCACATGCTTGCAAATGTATTTTCTGATCCCTTTTGGCTCAAGGTCACTAAGGGACTTTTGTTAAGCTCATTGAGTAGCTCCATGCCATGCTTTACCTTGCCATGTTCAGCTCCTGTGGCATATAGTTTTCATGCTCCAAAGAGTGCTATGTGATCTGAAATTCCAGACAAGTGTTAATTTCACTAAGTCTGAAATCTGTTTACCAAATGCATTTTTCCCATGCTTGTTTGAACCTGTTAATGGATGAATTGGCCGTAGCTTAGTGCTAGTATTTTGTTAAGCATCATGAATGGATCCCTGCCATATATTTTGATGCCATGTTTGGGTGCTGTAGCATGTTCATCTTGTTGCATCTAGTTGGCTACTTGCTGTAAATCGCAGAACGTGGTCATATTTGAATTGCTTGCCATTTCCAAACTGTAACTCCGATTCCGGAGTTCTTTATATCGCTTTCAAGCGATTACATCTCATATTTCTAGTGGCACACTTGGATTTCCAAGTTGAGGCCAGGTTCATGCATTCCTTGTCAAATCTTGCATATGCATCCCGCATAGCATACCATCTTTGCATCATGTTGTTTGAGTTTGCACGTGGTTGATTGTGTCCTTGTTGCTTGTTTGTCTTGTTTGGGTAGATCCGGGAGACGAGTTCGCTAACGAGGAGCCCGTTGAGTTTGCTTTCGAGGATCCAGTCAACTCTGACAACTTTGCAGGCAAGATGATCATACCCTCGAAATCACTACTATCTTTGCTTTGCTAGATGCTCGCTCTTTTGCTATGCCTATGCTATGATGCCTACCACTTTCTTATCATGCCTCCCAAATTGCCATGTCAAACCTCTAACCCACCATGTCCTAGCAAACCGTTGTTTGGCTATGTTACCGCTTTGCTCAGCCCCTCTTATAGCGTTGCTAGTTGCAGGTGAAGATTGGAGACCGTTCCCTATTGGAACATTATTTACTTGTTGGGATATCATTATATTGCCTTGTTATCTTAATGCATCTATATACTTGGTAAAGGGTGGAAGGCTCGGCCTCTCGCCTAGTGTTTTGTTCCACTCTTGCCGCCCTAGTTTCCGTCATATCGGTGTTATGTTCCCGGATTTTGCGTTCCTTACACGGTTGGGTGATAATGGGAACCCCTTGATAGTTCGCCTTGATTAAAGATTTTCCAGCAATGCCCAACCTTGGTGTTACCATTTGCCACCTAGCCTCTTTTTCGCTTGGGTTTCCGGAGCCCGAGGGTCATCTTATTTAAACCCCCCCGGGTCAGTGCTCCTCTGAGTGTTGGTCCGACCGAGTAGACTGCGGGGCCACCTCGGGGCAACTTGAGGGTTGGTTTTACTCGTAGGATGTCTCATCTGAGTGTGCCCTGAGAACGAGATATGTGCAGCTCCTATCGGGATTTGACGGCACATTCGGGCGGTGTTGTTGGATTTGTTTTAACTTGTCGAAGTGTCTTGTAGAACCGAGATACCGAGTCTGATCGGAATGTCTCGGGAGAAGGTCTATTCCTTCGTTGACCATGAGAGCTTGTCATGGGCTAAGTTGGGACTCCCTGCAGGGATTTAAACTTTCGAAATCCGTGCCCGCGGTTATGGGCAGATGGGAATTTGTTAATGTCCTGTTGTAGATAACTTGAACCTTAACTTAATTAAAATGAATCAACAGTGTGAGTTACCATTATGGTCTCTTCTTGGCGGAGTCCAGGAAGTGAACACGGTGTTGGAGTAATGCTTGCGCAGCTTGTCCTCTAGTTACTCGCTCGCGCTTTGCCACCTCTTCTCGCTCTCTTTTGCGAACAGGATAGCCACCATATATGCTAGTCGCTTGCTGCAGCTCCACATATTCTCCTTGCCTTACCTATAAGCCTAAATAGTCTTGATCGCGAGGGTGCAAGATTGCTGAGTCCCTATTGCTCACAGATTACTTCCAAACTACATGCAGGACCTGATGATTCCGTTCCAGATGACGCGCTTGAGCTCAAGTGGGAGTTCGACGAGGACTCACACCGATACTACGTGTCTTTCCCTGATGATCAGTAGTGGTACCCAGTTGGGATGATCGGGACCGTGTCGCATGTTGGGTTATCTTTTATTTTGAAGCCGTAGTCGGGCCATGAGTGTTTGAATGTTGTAATGCTATTTATGTACTTGATTGACGTGGCGAGTGTAAGCCAACTATGTATCTCCCCTTTTATTATCTATATTACATGGGATGTTGTGAAGATTGCCTAACTTGCGACATTGCTTTCAATGCGGTTATGCCTCTAAGTTGTGCCTCGACACGTGGGAGCTATAGCCACATCGAGGGCATTACAAGTTGGTAATCAGAGCCTTCCCCGACCTTAGGAGCCCCATTGCTTGATCGTTTTTAGCGGCCGAGTTGTGTCTAGAATAATGTTTTGAGTCATTTAGGAATTATATATCGGAGAGTTTAGGAATTCTTTTTACTACCCAGTCTCCTCATCGCTCTGGTAAGGCATCCTGACGTACAGTTTTGACTCTTCTCTTGTCAAATTTCACTAAAAAAATTTTAGGATCACGCGGGTATCTTGGAATCTTTCTGATGGTTTTGTGACGAGAACATTGTTCTTGGTGCCTCCTGTCTTTAGCGGTTGTGGCAGTGTCCCGAGGAGTTGAGCTCCGAGGTGTTGTCGTCACAATTTTATCGTTGCAGTTCTTGAATACCTGAGTTTAGTACGCCGACATCGAAAATCTCTTTTATGCAGTTCGTTGGTGAGATAACCTTGACGCCACCCAGTACTGGGGCGGGAGTTCGGGAGTATCACCATAACTTGTATAACGGATGCTTTTCGAAGGTTGAGGTAGATGGTTTCCGAAGTTTTTCTCGGTTATGTGTTGAAGGATGGATACAGCTGGATGTAGGAATTGCTAGATTTGGGTGAGATATTATGCTTCCCCTGTATCCCCAACACCTGATTGCATAACCTGAAAGGTTCGGGAGTTTCATAGGTGGGAATTCTTGTAGCTCTAGCTCTTCTTCCACGGATATTTGGTTTGAGATTGGGATTTCTTACCGAGTATTCGTTCTTGATCCGTACCTTGTTGATTTATTTCTCTACCTAAATTCTAAGTGGCTTCTCAATTTATGGATATGTGACCATTTCAAGAGGAATGCATTCGTTCTGATGTTCGGGTGTGAAGACTTTATGTTGCAATTTCAACCCGTTTGATTCAGCTTCATTTTGTCTATCAATGTGCTAATGGTGGTCACCTCTTCAGGATGGCTCCCGCTAAGAGCACCAATCAGAATCAGAATCAAGATCCGCCACCACCTCCACCTCTTCCGGAGGCATGCCAAGCTGTGATGGCCGCAACCAATGCAAACACACAGTTGATCATGCAAATTCTTCAAGAGCGCAATCAAGCGAACCAAGGCAACCAAGGAAACAATCATTATCACTTTGCTACACTCAACCAGTTCCTTGCTAACGGGCCAAAGACTTTCAGCAATTGTGTTGAGGCAACTGATGCTGACGATTGGCTCGTGGATCTGTGCAAGCATTTCGAGTGCAGTAACGTCAGGCCTGAGGACTTTGTCAAGTTCGCTTCCTTCCAACTCAAAGATCAAGTTGCAGAATGGCTCTTTGTCTGTCTATGACTACAACAAACTATTTCAGAAGCTCGCCCGCTTTGCCAAGCAGGACGTCCCTGATGAGAAGAGCATGATATACTAGTTCAGGGGTGGTCTCAGAGAAGAAATCCAGCTAGCTCTTGTTCTCTTTGAGCCCTTAAGGTACGATGAGTTCTACAACATGGCATTGAAGCAAGAGGCCGCTCAACTGAGGTGTGATGCTTCCAAGAAGCGAGTCAGAGATGCTACTCCTTCTTCCTCTACTCAAGTGGCCAAGCAGCAGAAGTTTTGGCTTCCTCCTCCTCCGTTCCATCAGCCGTATCAACAGAAGAGCAAAGATGGCAGTGGATCTTCCCACCCACCTAATCCTGGCTTTCAGAACAAGACTTCATCTCAAGCTCCAAGATCGAGTGCTCCGTATCACCGTCCGCTTTCAGAAGTCACGTGCAACAAGTGCCAACGGAAGGGTCACTATGCCAACAAGTGCTTCAATCAGAGGCATCTTCCTCCTCCTCCTCCTGTGAGATCGGCAAGTACAGTTGTGGTCAAGAATAACCCCAAGCACGCCAAGGTCAACTTGATGAACGTAGCTCGGGCAGAGGACTCGTCAGATGTCATCATGGGTAACCTTCATGTTAACGATGTTCCTGCACAAGTACTTTTTGATACTGGTGCATCGCATTCCTTCTTGTCATGCCATTTTGCATCGAAGCACAATGTTGATACTGAGGTCATGTCCAAAGTCATGCAAGTTGTTTCTCCCGGCAAGCTTTTGACTTCTAGTTTGGTTGCTCCCGATATTTCTATCATGTTGGGTGACTACAAGTTTCTTTCTTCTCCGGTGGTTCTTGGTAACTCGGATATTGATCTTATTCTCGGAATGGATTGGCTTTCTAAGCACAAGGCGCATCTTGATTGTGCAGCCAGGCAGATTCAATTGACTCATTCGTCTGAGGATGTAATTGTCTTTGTCGCTCGTGATGATACCATTAGTCTGTTTTCTCTCAATGAGAAGGGTGAACTGGATGCTATCTCGCAAATCCCAGTTGTTTGCGAATATCAAGACGTCTTTCCAGAAGAGCTTCCAGGAATGCCTCCACACCGGCCAGTTGAATTCGTCATTGATCTTGAGCCCGGCACGGAACCTTTGTGCAAGCGTCCTTACAAGCTCGGACCTGAAGAGTTGAAGGAGCTGAAGAAGCAACTCGATGTTCAAGAGAGAATGGGCCTCATCCGACCTAGTTCTTCTCCGTGGGGTTGTGGTGTTCTTTTTGTGAAGAAGAAGGATGGGACGGACAGACTTTGTGTTGATTACCGTCCATTGAACAAGATGACCATCAAGAATAAGTACCCACTTCCCAACATCAATGAGTTGTTCGAACAACTCAAAGGTGCCCAAGTATTCTCCAAGCTTGATCTCCGTATGGGTTATCATCAGATTCGAATCCGTGAGCAAGATATTCCCAAGACAACCTTCAGGACAAGCTTTGGTTCATATGAATACACTGTCATGTCTTTTGGCCTCGTCGACGCTCCTCCGACTTTCTCTCGCATGATGAATTTCATCTTCAACGCCTACACCAATGACTTCGTTTTGGTCTATATAGACGACATTCTGGTCTTTTCTAAGAACAAGGAAGATCATGCCAAGCACTTGCGTTTGGTACTCGATAAGCTCAGGGAACACAAGTTCTACGCCAAGTTCTCCAAGTGCAAATTTTGGCTCGATGAGGTTCTTTATCTTGGTCATATCATCTCTGCCAAGGGCATTGCGGTGAATCCTGAGAAGGTTTCTGCAATTGTGAATTGGGAACCTCCTCAGAACGTGAAGCAACTCCGTAGCTTCCTTGGTCTCGCAAGCTACTGTCAAAGATTCGTTGAAAACTTTTCTAAGATCGCGAAGCCTCTCTCAAATCTTCTCCAGAAGCACGTCAAGTACGTTTGGTCTCCGGAGTGTGACATTGCTTTCAACACTTTGAAAGAGAAATTGGTCACTGCTCCAGTTCTGACTCCTCCTAATGAATCCAAACCGTACAAGGTCTTTTGTGATGCCTCTCTCCAAGGTCTTGGCGCAGTGTTGATGCAAGAAAAGAAAGTTGTTGCTTATACCTCTCGCCAATTGAAGCCCAATGAGAAGAACTACCCCACTCATGATCTCGAGTTGGCGGCAGTTGTGCATGCTCTTTTGACTTGGAGACATCTCTTATTGGGAAGAAAAGTGGACATCTTCACTGACCACAAGAGTCTCAAGTACATCTTCACTCAGCCTAATCTCAACCTCAGGCAGACTCGATGGGTCGAAATGATTCAAGAGTATAATCTGAGTATCGAGCATACTCCAGGCAAGGCCAATGTGATTGCTGACGCATTGAGCAGGAAGGCTTACTGCAACAGTCTGATTCTCAAGCCTTATCAACCCGAGCTTTGTGAAGCTTTCCACAAACTTAATCTGCAAGTTCTTCCTCAAGGTTTCCTCGCCAACCTTCAAGTGTCTCCTACCTTGGAAGATCAGATTCGCCAAGCCCAGCTTCTTGATGCTATGGTGAAAAGGTGAAGATTGGGATTGCCAAGAGTCAACCCAAGTACAAGTGCTACCGCCTTGATGACAAGGACACTCTCTTCTTCGAGGATCGTATTGTTGTGCCCAAAGGTCAACTTCATAAAGTGATCATGAACGAGGCTCACAATTCTCTCCTCCCCATCCATCCTGGGAGCACGAAGATGTAGCAGGACCTCAAGCAGGCTTATTGGTGGACTCGAATTAAGCGCGAGATTGCTCAATTCGTGAATGAGTGTGCTGTATGCAGAAGAGTGAAGGTAGAACACCAAAGACCAGCAGGTCTTCTCCAACCTCTTGCTATTCCAGAATGGAAGTTTGACCACATTGAGATGGACTTCGTGACTGGGTTTCCAAAGTCCAAGCGTGGCAATGATGCTATATTCATGGTCATCGACAAACTCACTAAAGTGGCTCATTTTCTGCCTATCAAAGAGTCAATCACTGCACCTCAATTGGCGGAGCTCTATACCTCTCGAATTGTCTCTTTGCATGGTATTCCTCAAGTGATCTCTTCAGACCGTGGCAGCATCTTTACCTCCAAGTTTTGGGATTCTTTTCAGAAGGCCATGGGCACCAACATCCACTTCAGCATAGCTTTCCATCCTCAAACTAGCGGTCAAGTCGAGCGTGTCAATTAGATTCTTGAAGATATGCTCAGGGCTTGTGTGATCTCCTTCGGCATGAAGTGGGAGGATTGTCTTCCATATGCTGAATTCTCCTACAACAACAGTTTTCAAGAAAGTTTGGGCAAGGCCCCATTTGAAATTCTGTATGGCAGGAAGTGCCGTACCCCTCTCTACTGGTCTGAAACCGGTGAACGTTAGCTTTTGGGAAATGACTTAATCACAGAGGCAGAGGAAATGTGCAAAGTCATTCGAGATAACCTCAAAGCAGCCCAATCCCGCCAGAAGAGCTACTATGATAGTAAGCACCATGATTTGGCTTTCGAGATCAGAGATCATGTTTACCTCCGCGTCTCTCTAATCAAAGGGAAGCTTGCCCCAAGATACGTGGGACCTTTCAAGATTGTCAGCAAGAGAGGCGATCTCGCCTATCAACTCGAGCTTCCTTCAAACTTTGCAAATGTTTATGACGTGTTCCATGTCTCTCAGCTCCGAAAGTGCTTCAAGACTCCTGACCGCACCTTCAACTTCGAGGACATTGAGCTCTAAGAAGATCTCTCTTATCGTGAGCATCTTGTGGCTATTCTTGAAGAGACTAAACGCAAGACTCGCAACAAGTCAATCAAATTCCTCAATGTCAAGTGGTCACACCATTCCGACCGCGAAGCTACCTGAGAACGTGAGGATCACCTCCGTTCTGAGTACCCGGCGTTCTTTCAGTCCTAGATCTCTGGACGAGTTCCTTTCATAGTGGTGGAGTGTTGTAACACCCCAGATATGATTTACCCAATATGTACTCCAACTCTTGCCGTTTCCAGCGTTAAGTTATTTTATTTTCTTGGGTTCGGGTTTTTGTCTCCGTGTGCTGTTGTCGTTGTCATGCATCTCATATCATGTCATCATGTGCATTGCATTTGCATACGTGTTCATCTCATGCATTCGAGCATTTTCCCCGTTGTCCATTTTGCATTCCGGCGCTTCGTTCTCCTCCGGTGGTCATTTCTACCTTTCTTTCGTGTGAGGGGATTAAACATTTGCGGATTGGACTGAGACTTGCCAAGCGGCCTTGGTTTACTACCGTTAGACCGCCTGTCAAGTTTTGTACCATTTGGACTTCGTTTGATACTCCAACGGTTAACCGAGGGACCGAGAAGGCCTCATGTGTGTGTTGCAGCCCAAAACCCACCAAACACTCTCCATCATCTAGAGCGTTCGATCACGATCGCGTGGCCGAAAACCGTACCTCATTTGGACCTTCCTAGCTCCTCCTATGCCTATATATAGCCCCCCTCCGAAATCCATGGGTCCTTCAGCAAACCCTAGATCCATCTCCACCCGCCGCCACCGGACAAAACTCGCAGACCGGACATGTCCAGCCTCCCCGCGCCGCCGCCACGTGTCGGCTCCTGATTGGCCGAGCCGCCGCGCCCACATCGTCGCGCTGCCACCCGCGCGCGCGGCCCGCCCGGCCCGCTCGGGGCCCCCGCGGCCCAAACTGGAGCGCCGCCCCGCGCCTTTGTCTCCACCGTGCCCGGTCCGTCGCGCCGGCGGCCGCCTCCTCGCCGAGCCGCCGCACCTCGCCTCCATCGCCGGCGGCCCGCGCCACCGCGCCGTAGCGAGCCCCCGCCGGCGACCGCCTCGTCCTCGGCGGCAGGAGCCGCGCCCCGCCCCGTCAGCGCCGCCCCGCGCCGCGACCGGCCTCCACTCCGGCGTCCATGCTCCGGGCCGGCATCCCTCGCTTCGGCCGCCCTCGTCCACACCGGCGCCGTTCCCCGGCGAACATCTTTTGGCGTGCTTGCTCGATCTGGATCCGGATCCGGGTGAACAGTAACCCTAGATCCGGAGGGTATATTTTCTTCGAAGTCCCCGTTTTCCAGTTTCAGATGCCCTTATTCATCATGTTGTATCTCTGCATCCGTAGCTCCGTTTTGGGCATATAGCATATCAAAATGTTCATCTCAGAGAGCACATCGTTTCATATCATTGCATCATTTTCATTGGAGTTCATCTTGATGCCCGAAATGCTATTAGAAGAATACTATTTGAGATAATTGTCAGATCTGCTGCTCCAATTAGATATTTGTCATTTTTGCCATGATTATTGTGTGCATGATATGCCCCTGAGCTCTTCATGAGTTTTGTTATATGTTTTGCCTTCTATCCAGAGGTGCAACCCATGTATTTTTGTGATGTGTGTGGTGACTAGCACAAGCTTGCAAAGTGGAGCATTTGTTAATGCTGATTTCAGGGACTTAACATTTCCACTAAGTCCTTGAGCTGTTTATCTCAAGATGCCATATGTTCATGTTGTTTCCTAGTGATTCGTGCCTCTTTTGAGGATGATCAGTAAGGATGTTTTGTTAATCTGATAGTGCTCTATCCATACATGTCTTTGTTTGCAATTATGGAGCAACCTAGCTTGAGTCAATCGAGCTCTACTTTTGTCATTTCGTGAATCTGGGCAGATTGTCTACTTTTTAGCAATTTTGCCGAGGATGTTGTAGTTGATCCGTCCATGCTATGCTATTGATCTTGCCATATCTAGCTTGTATTTTGTGTATTCTTGATGGCTGTATGCTTAGATTGTCATGACTTGCTCTGTAGTGAGTGCATCGAGCTCGTAAACATGCCTACTTGATATTTGTTTCAGCATGCTCCAGTTTTCACTAAGTCTGAGAACTGATTATGTTTTTGCCATGTTCACATGCTTGCAAATGTATTTTCTAATCCCTTTTGGCTCAAGGTCACTAAGGTACTTTTGTTAAGATCTTTGAGTAGCTCCATGACATGCTTTAATTTGCCATGTTCAGGTCCTGTAGCATATAGTTTTCATGCTCCAAAGAGTGCTATCTGATCTGAAATTCCAGACAAGTGTTAATTTCACTAAGTCTGAAATCTGTTTACCAAATGCATTTTTGCCATGCTTGTTTGAACCTATTAATGGATGAATTGGCCGTAGCTTAGTGCTAGTCTTTTGTTAAGCATCATGAATGGATCCCTGCCATGTATTTTCATGCCATGTTTGGGTGCTGTAGCATGTTCATCTTGTTGCATCTAATTGGCTACTTGCTGTAAATCGCAAAACATGGTCATATTTGAATTGCTTGCCATTTCCAAACCGTAACTCCGATTCCGGAGTTCTTTATATCGTTTTCAAGCGATTTCATCTCATCTTTCTAGTGGCACACTTGGATTTCCAATTTGACGCCAGGTTCATGCATTCTTTGTCAAATCTTGCATATGCATCCCATATTGCATCCCGCATAGCATACCATCTTTGCATCATGTTGTTTGAGTTTGCACGTGGTTGATTGTGTCCTTGTTGCTTGTTTCTCTTGTTTGGGTAGAGCTGGGAGACGAGTTTGCTAACGATGAGCCCATTGAGTTTTCTTTCGAGGATCCAGTCAACTCTGACAACTTTGCAGGCAAGATGATCATACCCTCGAAATCACTACTATCTTTGCTTTACTAGATGCTCGCTCTTTTGCTATGCCTATGCTATGATGCCTACCACTTTCTTATCATGCCTCCCAAATTGCCATGTCAAACCTCTAACCCACCATGTCCTAGCAAACCGTTGTTTGGCTATGTTACCGCTTTGCTCAGCCCCTCTTATAGCGTTGCTAGTTGCAGGTGAAGATTGGAGACCGTTCCCTATTGGAACATTATTTACTTGTTGGGATATCATTATATTGCCTTGTTATCTTAATGCATCTATATACTTGGTAACGGGTGGAAGGCTCGGCCTCTCGCCTAGTGTTTTGTTCCACTCTTGCCGCCCTAGTTTCCGTCATATCGGTGTTATGTTCTCGGATTTTGCGTTCCTTACACGGTTGGGTGATAATGGGACCCCTTGATAGTTCGCCTTGATTAAAGATTTTCCAGCAATGCCCAACCTTGGTTTTACCATTTGCCACCTAGCCTCTTTTTCGCTTGGGTTTCCGGAGCCCGAGGGTCATCTTATTTAAACCCCCCCGGGTCAGTGCTCCTCTGAGTGTTGGTCCGACCAAGTAGACTGCGGGGCCACCTCGGGGCAACTTGAGGGTTGGTTTTACTCGTAGGATGTCTCATTTGAGTGTGCCCTGAGAACGAGATATGTGCAGCTCCTATCGGGATTTGACGGCACATTCGGGCGGTGTTGCTGGATTTGTTTTAACTTGTCGAAGTGTCTTGTAGAACCGAGATACCGAGTCTGATCAGAATGTCTCGGGAGAAGGTCTATTCCTTCGTTGACCGTGAGAGCTTGTCATGGGCTAAGTTGGGACTCCCCTGTAGGGATTTAAACTTCTGAAAGCCGTGCCCGCGGTTATGGGCAGATGGGAATTTGTTAATGTCTGGTTGTAGTTAACTTGAACCTTAACTTAATTAAAATGAATCAAGAGTGTGAGTTACCGTGATGGTCTCTTCTCGGCGGAGTCCGGGAAGTGAACACGGTGTTGGAGTAATGCTTGCGCAGGTTGTCCTCTAGTTACTCGCTCGTGCTTTGCCACCTCTTCTCGCTCTCTTTTGCGAACAGGATAGCCACCATATATGCTAGTCGCTTGCTGTAGCTCCACATATTCTCCTTGCCTTACCTATAAGCTTAAATAGTCTTGATCGCGAGGGTGCGAGATTGCTGAGTCCCTGTGGCTCACAGATTACTTCCAAACTAGATGCAGGGCCTGGTGATTCCGTTCCAGATGACGCGCTTGAGCTCAAGTGGGAGTTCGATGAGGACTCACACCGATACTATGTGTCTTTCCCTGATGATCAGTAGTGGTACCCAGTTGGGGTGATCGGGACCGTGTCGCATGTTGGGTTATCTTTTATTTTGGCGCCGTAGTCGGGCCATGAGTGTTTGAATGTTGTAATGCTATTTATGTACTTGATTGACGTGGCGAGTGTAAGCCAACTATGTATCTCCCCTTTTATTATCTATATTACATGGGATGTTGTGAAGATTGCCTAACTTGCGACATTGCTTTCAATGCGGTTATGCCTCTAAGTCGTGCCTCGACATGTGGGAGCTATAGCCGCATCGAGGGTGTTACAAGTTAGTAATCAGAGCCTTCCCCGACCTTAGGAGCCCCATTGCTTGATCGTTTTTAGCGGCCGAGTTGTGTCTAGAAAAATGTTTTGAGTCATTTAGGAATTATATATCGGAGAGTTTAGGAATTCTTTTTACTGCCCAGTCTCCTCATCGCTCTGGTAAGGCATCCTGACGTAGAGTTTTGACTCTTCTCTTCTCAAATTTCACTAAAAAAAATTTAGGATCACGCGGGTATCTTGGAATCATTCCGGTGGTTTTGTGACGACAACATTGTTCTTGGTGCCTCCTGTCTTTAGGGGTTGTGGCAGTGTCCCGGGGAGTTGAGCTCCGAGGTGTTGTCGTCACAATTTTATCGTTGCAGTTCTTGAATACCTGAGTTTAGTACGCCGACATCGAAAATCTCTTTTATGCAGTTCGTTGGTGAGATAACCTTGACGCCACCCAGTACTGGGGCGGGAGTTCGGGAGTATCGCCATAACTTGTATAACGGATGCTTTTCGAAGGTTGAGGTAGATGGTTTCCGAAGTTTTTCTCGGTTATGTGTTGAAGGATGGATACAGCTGGATGTAGGAATTGCAAGATTTGGGTGAGATATTATGCTTCCCCTGTATCCCCAACACCTGATTGCATAACCGAAAAGGTTCGGGAGTTTCATAGGTGGGAATTCTTGTAGCTCTAGCTCTTCTTCCATGGATATTTGGTTTGAGATTGGGATTTCTTACCGAGTATTCGTTCTTGATCCGTACCTTATTGATTTATTTCTCTACCTAAATTCTAAGTGGCTTCTCAATTTATGGATATGTGACCATTTCAAGAGGAATGCATTCGTTCTTATGTTCGGATGTGAAGACTTTACGTTGCAATTTTAACCTCTTTGATTTAGCTTCATTTTGTCTATCAATGTGCTAACGGTGGTCACCTCTTCAGGATGGCTCCCGCTAAGAGCACCAATCAGAATCAGAATCAAGATCCGCCACCACCTCCACCTCTTCCGGAGGCATGGCAAGTTGTGATGGCCGCAACCAATGCAAACACACAGTTGATCATGCAAATTCTTCAAGAGCGCAATCAAGCGAACCAAGGCAACAATCAGAATCACTTTGCTACACTCAACCAGTTCCTTGCTAACGGGCCAAAGACTTTCAGCAATTGTGTTGAGGCAACTGATGCTGATGATTGGCTCATGGATCTGTGCAAGCATTTCGAATGCAGTAATGTCAGGCCTGAGGACTTTGTCAAGTTCGCTTCCTTCCAACTCAAAGATCAAGTTGTAGAATGGTTCCCGCAGTACAAGGATTCCAGAGGAGGACGTGTGATTACCTGGGATGAATTCCGTCAAGACTTCAAAGCTCATCATATTCCTCAGAGCGTGGTCGAAAGCAAGCATGAGGAATTCCGCAACCTGAAGAAAGGCTCTTTGTCTGTCTATGACTACAACAAACTATTTCAGAAGCTCGCCCGCTTTGCCAAGTAGGACGTCCCTGATGAGAAGAGCATGATATACCAGTTCAGGGGTGGTCTCAGAGAAGAAATCCAGCTAGCTCTTGTTCTCTTTGAGCCCTTGAGGTATGATGAGTTCTACAACATGGCATTGAAGCAAGAGGCCGCTCAACTGAGGTGTGATGCTTCCAAGAAGCGAGTCAGAGATACTACTCCTTCTTCCTCTACTCAAGTGGCCAAGCAGCAGAAGTTTTGGCTTCCTCCTCCTCCGTTCCGTCAGCCGTATCAGCAGAAGAGCAAAGGTGGCAGTGGATCTTCCCACCCACCCAATCCTGGCTTTCAGAACAAGACTTCGTCTCAAGCTCCAAGATCGAGTGATCCGTATCACCGTCCGCTTTCAGAGGTCACGTGCAACAAGTGCCAACAGAAGGGTCACTATGCCAACAAGTGCTTCAATCAGAGGCGTCTTCCTCCTCCTCCTCCTATGAGATCGGCAAGTACAGCTGTGGTCAAGAATAACCCCAAGCATGCCAAGGTCAACTTGATGAATGCAGCTCAGGCAGAGGACTCGTCAGATGTCATCATGGGTAACCTTCATGTTAACGATGTTCCTGCAAAAGTACTTTTTGATACTGGTGCATCGCATTCCTTCTTGTCATGCCCTTTTGCATCGAAGCACAATGTTGATACTGAGGTCATGTCCAAAGTCATGCAAGTTGTTTCTCCCGGCAAGCTTTTGACTTCTAGTTTGGTTGCTCGCGATATTTCTATCACGTTGGGTGACTACAAGTTTCTTTCTTCTCCGGTGGTTCTTGGTAACTCGGATATTGATCTTATTCTCGGAATGGCTTGGCTTTCTAAGCACAAGGCGCATCTTGATTGTGCAGCCAGGCAGATTCAATTGACTCATTCGTCTGAGGATGTAATTGTCTTTGTCGCTCGTGATGATACCATTAGTCTGTTTTCTCTCAATGAGAAGGGTGAACTGGATGCTATCTCGCAAATCCCAGTTGTTTGCGAATATCAAGACGTCATTCCAGAAGAGCTTCCAGGAATGCCTCCATACCTGCCAGTTGAATTCGTCATTGATCTTGAGCCCGGCACGGAACCTGTGTGCAAGCGTCCTTACAAGCTTGGACCTGAAGAGTTGAAGGAGCTGAAGAAGCAACTCGATGTTCAAGAGAGAATGGGCCTCATCCGACCTAGCTCTTCTCCGTGGGGTTGTGGTGTTCTTTTTGTGAAGAAGAAGGATTGGACGGACCGACTTTGTGTTGATTACCGTCCATTGAACAAGAAGACCATAAAGAATAAGTACCCACTTCCCAACATCAATGAGCTGTTCTTACAACTCAAAGGTGCCCAAGTATTCTCCAAGCTAATCTCCGTATGGGTTATCATCAGATTCGAATCCGTGAGCAAGATATTCCCAAGACAACCATCAGGACAAGCTTTGGTTCATATGAATACACTGTCATGTCTTTTGGCCTCGTCGACGCTCCTCCGACTTTCTCTCGCATGATGAATTTCATCTTCAACGCCTACACCAATGACTTCGTTTTGGTCTATCTAGACGACATTCTGGTCTTTTCGAAGAACAAGGAAGATCATGCCAAGCACTTGCGTTTGGTACTCGATAAGCTCAGGGAACACAAGTTCTATGCCAAGTTCTCCAAGTGCGAATTTTGGCTCGATGAGGTTCTTTATCTTGGTCATATCATCTCTGCCAAGGGCATTGCATTGAATCCTGAGAAGGTGTCTGCAATTGTGAATTGGGAACCTCCTCAGAACATGAAGCAACTCCGTAGCTTCCTTGGTCTCGCAAGCTACTGTCGAAGATTCGTTGAAAACTTTTCTAAGATCGCGAAGCCTCTCTCAAATCATCTCCAGAAGCACGTCAAGTACGTTTGGTCTCCGGAGTGTGACATTGCTTTCAAAACTTTGAAAGAGAAATTGGTCACTGCTCCAGTTCTGACTCCTCCTGATGAATCCAAACCGTACGAGGTCTTTTGTGATGCCTCTCTCCAAGGTCTTGGTGCAGTGTTGATGCAAGAAAGGAAAGGTGTTGCTTATACCTCAAGCCAATTGAAGCCCAATGAGAAGAACTACCCCACTCATGATCTCGAGTTGGCGGCAGTTGTGCATGCTCTTTTGACTTGGAGACATCTCTTATTGGGAAGAAAAGTGGACATCTTCACTGACCACAAGAGTCTCTAGTACATCTTCACTCAGCCTAATCTCAACCTCAGGCAGACTCGATGGGTCGAAATGATTCAAGAGTATAATCCGAGTATCGAGCATACTCCAGGCAAGGCCAATGTGATTGCTGACGCATTGAGCAAGAAGGCTTACTGCAACAGTCTGATTCTCAAGCCTTATCAACCCGAGCTTTGTGAAGCTTTCCGCAAACTTAATCTGCAAGTTCTTCCTCAAGGTTTCCTCGCCAACCTTCAAGTCTCTCCTACCTTGGAAGATCAGATTCGCCAAGCCCAGCTTCTTGATGCTATGGTGAAAAAGGTGAAGATTGGGATTGCCAAGAGTCAACCCAAGTACAAGTGCTACCGCCTTGATGACAAGGACACTCTCTTCTTCGAGGATCGTAGTGTTGTGCCCAAAGTTCAACTTTGTAAAGTGATCATGAATGAGGCTCACAATTCTCTCCTCTCCATCCACCCTGGGAGCACGAAGATGTATCAGGACCTCAAGCAGGCTTATTGGTGGACTCGAATGAAGTGCGAGATTGCTCAATTTGTGAATGAGTGTGATGTCTGCAGAAGAGTGAAGGCAGAACACCAAAGACCAGCGGGTCTCCTCCAACCTCTTGCCATTCCAGAATGGAAGTTTGACCACATTGAGATGGACTTCGTGACTGGGTTTCCAAAGTCCAAGCGTGGCAATGATGCTATATTCGTTGTCATCGACAAACTCACTAAAGTGGCTCATTTTCTGCCTATCAAAGAGTCAATCACTGCAGCTCAATTGGCGGAGCTCTATACCTCTCGAATTGTCTCTCTGCACGGTATTCCTCAAGTGATCTCTTCAGACCATGGCAGCATCTTTACCTCCAAGTTTTGGGATTCTTTTCAGAAGGCCATGGGCACCAACATCCGCTTCAGCATAGCTTTCCATCCTCAAACTAGCGGTCAAGTCGAGCGTGTCAATCGGATTCTTGAAGATATGCTCAGGGCTTGTGTGATCTCCTTCGGCATGAAGTGGGAGGATTGTCTTCCATATGCTGAATTCTCCTACAACAACAGTTTTCAAGCAAGTTCGGGCAAGGCCCCATTTGAAATTCTGTATGGCAGGAAGTGTCGTACCCCTCTCAACTGGTCTGAAACTGGTGAACGTCAGCTTTTTGGAAAAGACTTAATCACAGAGGCAGAGGAAATGTGCAAAGTCATTCGAGATAACCTCAAAGCATCCCAGTCCCGCCAGAAGAGCTACTATGATAGTAAGCATCGTGATTTGGCTTTCGAGATCAGAGATCATGTTTACCTCCGCGTCTCTACAATGAAAGGTACACGTCGCTTCGGTATCAAAGGGAAGCTTGCCCCAAGATACGTGGGACCTTTCAAGATTGTCAGCAAGAGAGGCGATCTCGCCTATCAACTCGAGCTTCCTTCAAACTTTGCAAATGTTCATGACGTGTTCCATGTCTCTCAGCTCCAAAAGTGCTTCAAGACTCCTGACCGCACCGTCAACTTCAAGGACATTGAGCTCCAAGAAGATCTCTCTTATCGTGAGCACCTCGTGGCTATTCTTGAAGAGACTGAACGCAAGACTCGCAACAAGTCAATCAAATTCCTCAATGTCAAGTGGTCACACCATTCCGACCGTGAAGCTACCTGGGAACGCGAGGATCACCTCCGTTCTGAGTACCCGGCATTCTTTCAGTCCTAGATCTCGGGACGAGTTCCTTTCGTAGTGGTGGAGTGTTGTAACACCCCAGATATGATTTACCCAATATGTACTCCAACTCTTGCCGTTTCCGGCGTTAAGTTATTTTATTTTCTCGGGTTCGGGTTTTTGTCTCCGTGTGTTGTTGTCGTTGTCATGCATCTCATATCATGTCATCATGTGCATTGCATTTGCATACGTGTTCATCTCATGCATTCGAGCATTTTCCCCGTTGTCTGTTTTGCATTCCGGCGCTTCGTTCTCCTCCGGTGGTCATTTCTACCTTTCTTTCGTGTGTGGGGATTAAATATTTCCGGATTGGACCAAGACTTGCCAAGCGGCCTTGGTTTACTACCGGTAGACCGCGTGTCAAGTTTCGTACCATTTGGACTTCGTTTGATACTCCAACGGTTAACCGAGGGACCGAAAAGGCCTTGTGTGTGTGTTGCAGCCCAACACCCCTCCAAGTTGGCCCAAAACCCACCAAACCCTCTCCATCATCTAGAGCGTTCGATCACGATCGCGTGGCTGAAAACCGCACCTCATTTGGACTCTCCTAGCTCCTCCTATGCCTATATATAGCCCCCCTCCGAAATCCATGGGTCCTTCCCCAAACCCTAGATCCATCTCCACCCGCCGCCACCGGACAAAACTCGCAGACCGGACATGTCCAGCCTCCCCGCGCCGCCGCCACGTGCCGGCTCCTGATTGGCCGAGCCGCTGCGCCCACACCGTCGCGCCGCCACCCGCGCACGCAGCCCGCCCGGCCCGCTCGGGGCCCCCGTGGCCCAAACCGGAGCGCTGCCCCGCCCCTTCGTCTCCATCGCGCCCGGTCCGCCG
>NC_041384.1:108847417-108855460 GCF_002162155.2 Triticum dicoccoides | reverse complement strand
TCGGCGGCCCGCGCCACCGCGCCGCAGCGAGTCCCCGCTGGCGACCGCCTCGTCCTCGGCGGGAGGAGCCGCGCCCCGCCCCGGCAGCACCACCCCGCGCCGCCACCGGCCTCCACTCCGACGTCCACGCTCCGAGCCGGCCTCCCTCGCTCCGGCCGCCCTCGTCCACTCCGGCGCCATTCCCCGGCGAACATCGTTTGGCGTGCTTGCTCGATCTGGATCCGGATCTGGGTGAACAGTAACCCTAGATCCGGAGGGTATATTTTCTTCTAAGTCCCTGTTTTCCAATTTCAGATGCCCTTGTTCATCATGTTCTATCTCCGCATCCGTAGCTCCTTTTTGGGCATATAGCATATCAAACTTTTCGTCTCAGAGAGCACATCATTTCATCTCATTGCATCATTTTCATTTGAGTTCATCTTGATGCCCGAAATGCTGTTAGAAGAACGCTATTTGAGATAATTGTCAGATCTGCTGCTCCAGTTAGATATTTGTCATTTTTGCCATCATTATTGTGTGCATGATATGCCCCTGAGCTCTTCATGAGTTTTGTTATATGTTTTGCCTTCTATCCAGAGGTGCAACCCATGTATTTTTGTGATGTGTGTGGTGACTAGCACAAGCTTGCAAAGTGGAGCATTTGTTCATGCTGATTTCAGGGACTTAGCATTTCCACTAAGTCCTTGAGCTGTTTATCTCAAGATGCCATATGTTCATGTTGTTTCCTAGTGATCCGTGCCTCTTTTAAGGATGATCAGTAAGGATATTTTGTTAATCTTATAGTGCTCTATCCATCCATGTCTTTGTTTGCAATTATGGAGCAACCTAGCTTGAGTCAATCGAGCTCTACTTTTGTCATTTCGTGAATCTGGGCAGATTGTCTACTTTTTAGCAATTTTGCCGAGGATGTTCTAGTTGATCTGTCCATGTTATGCTATTGATCTTGCCATGTCTAGCTTGTATTTTGTGTATTCTTGATGGGTGTATGCTTAGATTGTCATGACTTGCTCTGTAGTGAGTACATCGAGCTCGTAAACATGCCTACTTGATATCTGTTTCAGCATGCTCCAGTTTCCACTAAGTCTGTGAACTGATTATGTTTTTGCCATGTTCACATGCTTGCAAATGTATTTTATGATCCCGTTTGGCTCAAGGTCACTAAGGGACTTTTCTTAAGCTCTTTGAGTAGCTCCATTCCATGCTTTACTTTGCCATGTTCAGGTCCTGTAGCATATAGTTTTCATGCTCCAAAGAGTGCTATCTGATGTGAAATTCCAGACAAGTGTTAATTTCACTAAGTCTGAAATCTGTTTACCAAATGCATTTTTGCCATGCTTGTTTGAACCTGTTAATGGATGAATTGGTCGTAGCTCAGTGCTAGTATTTTGTTAAGCATCATGAATGGATCCCTGCCATTTATTTTGATGCCATGTTTGGGTGCTGTAGCATGTTCATCTTGTTGCATCTAGTTGGCTACTTGCTGTAAATCGCAGAACATGGTCATATTTGAATTGCTTGCCATTTCCAAACCGTAACTCCGATTCTGGAGTTCTTTATATCGTTTTCAAGCGATTTCATCTCATCTTTCCAGTGGCACACTTGGATTTCCAAGTTGAGTCCAAGTTCATGCATTCCTTGTCAAATCTTGCATATGCATCCCATATTGCATCCCGCATAGCATACCATCTTTGCATCATGTTGTTTGAGTTTGCACGTGGTTGATTGTGTCCTTGTTGCTTGTTTGTCTTGTTTGGGTAGAGCCGGGAGATGAGTTCGCTAATGAGGAGCCCGTTGAGTTTGCTTTCGAGGATCCAGTCAACTCTGACAACTTTGCAGGCAAGATGATCATACACTCGAAATCACTACTATCTTTGCTTTGCTAGATGCTCGCTCTTTTGCTATGCCTATGCTATGATGCCTACCACTTTCTTATCATGCCTCCCAAATTTCCATGTCAAACCTCTAACCCACCATGTCCTAGCAAACCGTTGTTTGGCTATGTTACCGCTTTGCTCAGCCCCTCTTATAGCGTTGCTAGTTGCAGGTGAAGATTGGAGACCGTTCCCTATTGGAACATTATTTACTTGTTGGGATATCATTATATTGCCTTGTTATCTTAATGCATCTATATACTTGGTAAAGGATGGAAGGCTCGGCCTCTCGCCTAGTGTTTTGTTCCACTCTTGTCGCCCTAGTTTCCGTCATATCGGTGTTATGTTCCCAGATTTTGCGTTCCTTACGCGGTTGGGTGATAATGGGAACCCCTTGATAGTTTGCCTTGATTAAAGCTTTTCCAGCAATGCCCAACCTTGGTTTTACCATTTGCCACCTAGCCTCTTTTTCCCTTGGGTTTCCGGAGCCCGAGGGTCATCTTATTTAAAACCCCCCGGGCCAGTGCTCCTCTGAGTGTTGGTCTGACCGAGTAGACTGCGGGGCCACCTCGGGGCAACTTGAGGGTTCGTTTTACTTGTAGGATGTATCATCTGAGTGTGCCCTGAGAACGAGATATGTGCAGCTCCTATCGGGATTTGACGGCACATTCGGGCGGTGTTGCTGGATTTGTTTTAACTTGTCGAAGTGTCTTGTAGAACCGGGAACCTGGAGAAGGTCTATTCCTTCATTGACCGTGAGAGCTTGTCATGGGCTAAGTTGGGACTCCCCTGCAGGGATTTAAACTTTCGAAAGCCGTGCCCGCGGTTATGGGCAGATGGGAATTTGTTAATGTCCGGTTGTAGATAACTTGAACCTTAACTTAATTAAAATGAATCAACAGTGTGAGTTACCGTGATGGTCTCTTCTCGGCGGAGTCCGGGAAGTGAACATGGTGTTGGAGTAATGCTTGCGCAGGTTGTCCTCTAGTTACTTCGAGGACATTGAGCTCCAAGAAGATCTCTCTTATCGTGAGCACCCCGTGTCTATTCTTCAAGAGACTGAACGCAAGACTCGCAACAAGTCAATCAAATTCCTCAAAGTCAAGTGGTCACACCATTCCGACCTTGAAGCTACCTAGGAAAGCGAGGATCACCTCCGTTCTGAGTACCCGGCGTTCTTTCAGTCCTAGATCTCGGGACGAGATCCTTTCGTAGTGGTGGAGTGGTGTAACACCCCGGATATGATTTACCCAATATGTACTCCAACTCTTGCCGTTTCCAGTGTTAAGTTATTTTATTTTCTCGGGTTCGGGTTTTTGTCTCCGTGTGTTGTTGTCATTGTCATGCATCTCATATCATGTCATCATGTGCGTTGCATTTGCATACGTGTTCATCTCATGCATTCGAGCATTTTCCCCGTTGTTCGTTTTGCATTTCGGCGCTTCGTTCTCCTCCGGTGGTCATTTCTACCTTTCTTTCGTGTGTGGGGATTAAACATTTCCGGATTGGACCGAGACTTGCCAAGCGGCCTTGGTTTACTACCGGTAGACCGCCTGTCAAGTTTCGTACCATTTGGACTTCGTTTGATACTCCAACGGTTAACCGAGGGACCGAAAAGGCCTCGTGTCTGTGTTGCAGCCCAACACCCCTCCAAGTTGGCCCAAAACCCTCTCCATCATCTAGAGCGTTCGATCACGATCGCGTGGCCGAAAATTGTGATACCCCAAAATTTTAACCTTGTTTTATTAATTAAAATTTTGCCAGGAAAATTAAACTTTTCATTTTCTGGGTTTTCTTTGATTTGAGTACCATTCTTTCTTGGATTTTTTATGGAGTTTTTATCCCAAGTGAAAGCTTCCAAATATATTACTGTACTTGTTTTCTCCCTCAAGAAAAACATTTCTATTATAAGTGGATTTAATTACATAATTATTTCTTTCTGAGCTTTATTCCTTAAAATGAGTTTCCTTGGGTTTTAGGGCCCCATTTGCACTGCAACCCTTTTATAAATTCATCTAAAATTCCAACCAAAATTTGGAGATGTCATGTGATGTTTTTAAACCACTTTTATGCAAAATTATCTTCTGTCCATTGGAAATTTTGAGCTCTACCCCATATTTTTGATTCTGGTCCAGTGGGCAGATTTGCACTATAACCTATTTAAATATTTCTTAAAAGCCTTCACCAAAATTATGGGATGTCAGTGGTAGCATACCATTCATCTTTATGCAAAAAACCTAGTAATGTTCTTTGGAAAATTTGAGTGAATCAACCTCTTTTTCATTCTGGTCCAGCTTGGTGATTTGCACTGCATCCCTATTAAATTTTGCTCTAGTGACCATGAGTTTTCTCCTGCTTGTAGTACACCATACAAAACCCCTAAGTCCAGGAGCATGCACCCATTGGATCACTTTTGGTTCATGAAGTGATGCCATTTGTCTCCTGTCCAGAATTGTAGTTTTGCAAAACTTGCACTAACAAGTTTCTATATTTGGCCAACTAACCTCACCACCCTATCTTTCACCTAATGAGACCACCATTTGGAGATTTTGACCACTCCAAGAGCTTCCTAGATGCCTCTGGCATTTTGTCAAACACTTAGAGTACATGACCAGTTTTGGCTTAGTCTTTGATTTGTGTTATGAACTTGATCCCCTGACCAGACCAGCATGTCCCATAGTTTGGCCCTAGCCTATAACCCCACCCTGCTAACCCTCGTCAGGATTTGAGCCCCCTAGCATGCCTTGGCATATTGCTGAGCACGTTGCGTGCGTGCTCTGGGCGCGCCCAGAGCGCGCGTTTTGCACGTGCGTGCGCTCGAGTAGCCGCGTCGCGCCCCGGCCCTTGCTCGCCCGCAGGGCTGCTCCCCGACCTCATCCACTCGCCACAACATGCCAGCTCGCCCTGGTGCCCTATGGCACCACCGCCAGAGCCCTCTTGGCGGCACGCCGACGGCCACAGTGTGCCCTGCCATGGTAGGCGCCGCCCAAACCATAACGCCTCGCCACCTGCCCTCGTGCACAGTCCGTCCCTATCCCCCTAGCTGGTCTGCAAGCACCCACCGCCGCCACGTCCCCCTGATGCTACAGAAAGACGGTCGCCGGCGAGCTTATCCACGGCCGCCGCGAACCGACTTGGATGTGCTATAAAAGGAGGACCCCGAGCTCCTCCGAGTACTTAGGAAGCCTCACACCATCACCCTCGTGTCCCCTTTGCCACCAATCGAAGAGAGGAGGCTGTCTTCACCCTCTCCGGTCAGCTTGGTCGCCACCACGTCCCGGTCCGTTCCGACGCACCAAGACCTCCCCTGCCCTCCCAAGCGCCACCGTCCGACTCCACTTGAACCCGCGGAACTGCCTAGCCACCCAGACGCAGCTAGGAACCACCATGGCCAGAATCCCCAAATCCACCGAAGCCTCCCCTCCGCCGCGGAGCTCGCCGCCGGTGATTCCCTCCACCCCCGGCGACCGTATGACCACCAGGAGGACCGCCTAGGAATGGCGGATCCATCCCTGCACTCGGATGTCGCGAAGAACCGCCGTTCGCTGGCGACGATCGCCGGATATCCCGCCTCTGCTCGGACAGAGAAGAGGAGGGAGTGGGGACTAGTCAAACCTGACTAGTGGGCCCCCTGGACCCACTGTCAGTGACTCCCCGCGCGGTCCACGCTGAATAAGTGGAGGCATAAAACCCATAGTACGTTTTCGCTGCCCGAAAGCGTAATCTCTTTTGAACCGTTTTCTTTTTTTGATTTTATTAAAAACAGATTTTGACCAGATCTTCGACTGGCTATAACTTTTTAAATATGAGTCCAAATGAACTGATTCTTTTTCCTACCTTTCTCAAATTTCATCTAGTTTATTTTAAGATTTATTTCAAAAACAATTAAGACAACTTTTTGTACTGTTTTTAAAGTATGTGTTATTTGGCTATTTTCAAAATAGGATTTTGGAGAGAGAGGAGAGGGCTTTCAAAAAAATATTGGAGTGCACCTCACCTCTCCACACCTTGAAGGCAAGCATTCTGAACCCTGGAAAAATGTTTTGTGGGTTGTTCGATACGGTTATAACACCACCTCGACATGAAGCGTTGGTTATTTTTATATGATGATATGATCATACACCTTGAGTGCATAAATGAAAATTCTTGCTGTTGGAAATGGACATACTTGTGATAGCAATCACCCTCATATGCCTCTCATGCCTACCGGGAAGGACCCGGGAAAGTCTCTGTCTTGTGTAGAAACGAGCTTGTCCCTCGTCGAGACGGTTATGACCGGTAGGGCATGGGGAGGTATGATAAGTGGTGGTTGTGTCTGATGGCTATGAAATATAATTCTTGAGCTAACCATGCAGGAAATACTTAAGCCTCCTGAGTCGGCCGTAGATCGAGTCTTGTTCCAGTAACCCCCATACTTGTTTCGTGCTGCCACTTGCCCCTGCCATAGGTAGGGTACGGTTTAGTAAGTTGTCAACCCCTGTCCTAGCACACACTGTACAGACAGGCCATGGTGGAAGATACCGGTTGTAGCTGGTAGGCATGCCACCTTGTCCGGGGGCATGGGTGTTTCCGGTTGGGACCGAGAGGGGAGGCCAACCCTTAGAGCGCGCGATAAAAATTTGATCCCATGCTACGCGAGGTTGTAGCCTCCCCACTTAGAGTTTTGCTTAAGAGGTGTCTGGGTGATTCTAGACACGTGTAAGGTTAAGCTGGTGTGTGCAAGTCAGGCATGTTTTCGACTAAAAGACTATAGACGGAATTAGTTTCGGTGGACTAAAGAAATCCATTACTCGTGGGTAAAGAGTACACCCTCTGCAAAGATATTGAACCTATTCGAATAGCCGTGTCCATGGTTAAGGACTACAGTCTAGGATGGGTCAAGCGTCGGTCTTAGTGTCGGCCTTCGGAGGAGAAACTATTAAACCAGAATATTGATCATGACTTGTGATGTATGATGATTATGATTATTATTATTATGGACTAACCATTTATGTTATTTGAATTATTGGGTATGTCTGGGACGGTTCTACCTCCTGGATATTCACCGTGATTATGTGTATATATAAGCCCTTTATGTGGTGTCGCATAGACGCCCGACTGTGGCATGCTTGTCATTTCATTTACTTATAAGCCCTTTATGTGGTGTCGCACAGACGCCCGACTGTGGCATGCTTGTTATTTTATTTACTTATAAGCCCTTTATGCGATGTCGCACAGACGCCCGACTGTGGCATGCTTGATATTTTATCTACTTATAAGCCCTTTATGTGGTGTCGCTTAGACGCCCGACTGAGGCATACTTTATATTGTTATCCTTTAGAGGCGTCGTTTCAGACACCCTATCGGTGCATTCTATTTCTACTCGCTGATTGCATATTCATATATGACATGATTAACCTACTTGCATGCATCATGAGCTTCATTTATGACTGACGAAGTAATCATGGAATATTTCAAAGCATGATTATCAATGGCTATATTATACATGTGTTCTTAATGTTTGCGAGTACATTCAAAGTACTCACTGGCTTGTCCCTGGCTATTGTCTTGGCCAGGTTTCTTGCGTGGAAAGGAACGTTGCGATGACAGCCCCGGAACCTACGCAATGGAGATAGCAGCCTTGCGAAGATAGGAGTTATCCTGGTCAGGTGTTCCTGTGGGAAATGGAGTCCCATAGACGCTGATGATCTGCAAACCACTTCCGCCATCAACCACTAGAAACCAATTGTTGTACCCATAGGCCAGAATGGTCTTGTACTACATATTTTGTAGTTTGCTTGGAGTTTCTGTAACAAGTTGGTGTCTCATCAGCTAATAGTAATCCTGGGGCTGGTCAGCACAAGGGCCGCTTTTGGGAAATTAATATCCCAAAAAACCGGTCCTGACAAAAACCGCACCTCATTTGGACTCTCCTAGCTCCTCCTATGCCTATATATAGCCCCCCTCCGAAATCCATGGGTCCTTCTTCCGCAAACCCTAGATCCATCTCCACCTGCCGCCACCGGACAAAACTCGCAGACCGGACATGTCCAGCCTCCCCATGCCGCCGCCACGTGTCGGCTCCAGATTGGCCGAGCCGCCGCGCCCACATCGTCGCGCCGCCACCCGCGCGTGCGGCCCGCCCGGCCCGCTCGGGGCCCCCGCGGCCCAAACTGGAGCGCCACCCCGCGCC
>NC_041384.1:108826148-108846698 GCF_002162155.2 Triticum dicoccoides | reverse complement strand
CACCGCGCCTGGTCCGCCGCTCCGGCGCGCCGGCGGCCGCCTCCTTGCCGAGCCGCCGCACCTCGCCTCCATCACCGGCGGCCCGCGCCACCACGCCGCAGCGTGCCCCCGTCGGCGACCACCTCGTCCTCGGCGGCAGGAGCCGCGCCCCGCCCCGGCAGCGCCGCCCGCGCCGCCACCGGCCTCCACGCTCCGGGCCGGCCTCCCTCGCTCCGGCCGCGCTCGTCCACTCCGGCGCAGTTCCCCGGCAAACACCGTTTGGCGTGCTTGCTCGATCAGGATCCGGATCCGGGTGAACAGTAACCCTAGATCCGGAGGGTATATTTTCTTCTAAGTCCCCGTTTTCCAGTTTCAGATGCCCTTGTTCATCATGTTGTATCTCCGCATCCGTAGCTCCGTTTTGGGCATATAGCATATCAAAATGTTCATTCAGAGAGCACATCGTTTCATCTCATTGCATCATTTTCATTTCAGTTCATCTTGATGCCCGAAATGCTGTAAGAAGAACGCTATTTGAGATAATTGTCAGATCTGCTGCTCCAATTAGATATTTTTCATTTTTGCCATGATTATTGTGTGCATGATATGCCCCTGAGCTCTTCATGAGTTTCGTTATATGTTTTGCCTTCTATCCAGAGGTGCAACCCATGTATTTTTATGATGTGTGTGGTGACTAGCACAAGCTTGCAAAGTGGAGCATTTGTTAATGCTGATTTCAGGGACTTAGCATTTCCACAAAGTCCTTGAGTTGTTTATCTCAAGATGCCATATGTTCATGTTGTTTCCTAGTGATCCGTGCCTCTTTTGAGGATTATCAGTAAGGATGTTTTGTTAATCTTGTAGTGCTCTATCCATCCATGTCTTTGTTTGCAATTATGGAGCACCCTAGCTTGAGTCAATTGAGCTGTACTTTTGTCATTTCGTGAATCTGGGCAGATTGTCTACTTGTTAGCAATTTTGCCGAGGATGTTGTAGTTGATCCGTGCATGCTATGCTATTGATCTTGCCATGTCTAGCTTGTATTTTGTGTATTCTTGATGGGTGTATGCTTAGATTGTCATGACTTGCTCTGTAGTGAGTGCATCGAGCTCGTAAACATGCCTACTTGATATCTGTTTCAGCATGCTCCAGTTTTCACTAAGTCTGAGAACTGATTATGTTTTTGCCATGTTCACATGCTTGCAAATGTATTTTCTGATCCCTTTTGGCTCAAGGTCACTAAGGGACTTTTGTTAAGCTCTTTGAGTAGCTCCATTCCATGCTTTACTTTGCCATGTTCAGGTCCTGTAGAATATAGTTTTCATGCTCCAAAGAGTGCTATCTGATCTGAAATTCCAGACAAGTGTTAATTTCACTATGTCTGAAATCTATTTACCAAATGCATTTTTGCCATGCTTGTTTGAACCTGTTAATGGATGAATTGGCCGTAGCTCAGTGCTAGTATTTTGTTAAGCATCATGAATGGATCCCTGCCATGTATTTTGATGCCATGTTTGGGTGTTGTAGCATGTTCATCTTGTTGCATCTAGTTGGCTACTTGCTGTAAATCGCAGAACGTGGTCATATTTGAATTGCTTGCCATTTCCAAATTGTAACTCCGATTCCGGAGTTCTTTATATCATTTTCAAGCGATTTCATCTCATCTTTCCAGTGGGACACTTGGATTTCTAAGTTGAGGCCAGGTTCATGCATTCCTTGTCAAATCTTGCATATGCATCCCATATTGCATCCCGCATAGCATACCATCTTTGCATCATGTTGTTTGAGTTTGCACGTGGTTGATTGTGTCCTTGTTGCTTGTTTGTCTTGTTTGGGTAGAGCCAGGAGACGAGTTCGCTAACGAGGAGCCCGTTGAGTTTGCTTTCGAGGATCCAGTCAACTCTGACAACTTTGCAGGCAAGATGATCATACCCTCGAAATAACTACTATCTTTGCTTTGCTAGATGCTCGCTCTTTTGCTATGCCTATGCTACGATGCCTACCACTTGCTTATCATGCCTCCCAAATTGCCATGTCAAACCTCTAACCCACCATCTCCTAGCAAACCATTGTTTGGCTATGTTACCGCTTTGCTCAGCCCCTCTTATAGCGTTGCTATTTGCAGGTGAAGATTGGAGACCGTTCCCTGTTGGAACATTATTTACTTGTTGGGATATCATTATATTGCCTTGGGATATCATTATGTTCCTCTGAGTGTTGGTCCGACCGAGTAGACTGCGGGGCCACCTCGGGGCAACTTGAGGGTTGGTTTTACTCGTAGGATGTCTCATCTAAGTGTGCCCTGAGAACGAGATATGTGCAGCTCCTATCGGGATTTGTCGGCACATTCGGGCGGTGTTGCTGGATTTGTTTTAACTTGTCGAAGTGTCTTGTAGAACTAGGATACCGAGTCTGATCGGAATGTCTCGGGAGAAGGTCTATTCCTTCGTTGACCATGAGAGCTTGTCATGGGCTAAGTTGGGACTCCCCTACAGGGATTTAAACTTTCGAAAGCCGTGCCTGCGGTTATGGGTAGATGGGAATTTGTTAATGTCTGGTTGTAGATAATTTGAACCTTAACTTAATTAAAATGAATCAACAGTGTGAGTTACCGTGATGGTCTCTTCTCGGCGGAGTCCGGGAAGTGAACACGGTGTTGGAGTAATGCTTGCGCAGGTTGTCCTCTAGTTACTCGCTCGCGCTTTGCCACCTCTTCTCGCTCTCTTTTGCGAACAGGATAGCCACCATATATGCTAGTCGCTTGCTGCAGCTCCACATATTTTCCTTGCCTTACCTATAAGCTTAAATAGTCTTGATCGCGAGGGTGCGAGATTGCTGAGTCCCTGTGGCTCACAGATTACTTCTAAACCAGATGCAGGGCCTGATGATTCCATTCCAGATGACGCGCTTGAGCTCAAGTGGGAGTTCGACGAGGACTCACGCCGATACTACGTGTCTTTCCCTGATGATCAGTAGTGGTACCCAGTTGGGGTGATCGGGACCGTGTCGCATGTTGGGTTATCTTTTATTTTGGCGCGGTAGTCGGGCCATGAGTGTTTGAATGTTGTAATGCTATTTATGTACTTGATTGACGTGGCGAGTGTAAGCCAACTATGTATCTCCCCTTTTATTATCTATATTACATGGGATGTTGTGAAGATTGCCTAACTTGCGACATTGCTTTCAATGCGGTTATGCCTCTTAGTCATGCCTCGACACGTGGGAGCTATAGCCACATCGAGGGCGTTACACCTGCATCCTGGCCCAACTAGAGATTAGGTTTCAAGTTGTATGTAGGCCGTGTCGGCCCAGTAAGCGGGTTGTTTTTCTTTATTTCGAAAATAAAAATAAAAAAATCCTTACCAACCGGGACTAAAGGTCCCCCAGACCATGGTGTGCCTCGTGCCACATGAAGGGCCTTTGGTCCCGGTTCGTGTTGAACCGGGACTAAACGGGGGGGACCTTTAGTCCCCACTCTTTAGTACCGGTTTTAGAACCGGTACTAAAGGTCCTTACGAACCAGTACTAAAAGTCATTTTTCTACTAGTGATTGCAGGATGGCAGGCACACCATCATCACCAACTCTCTTTTTATAAGAGTCCGTCTGATTTATATCTGACGGATAGGAAGGAAATGATACGTCTCCAACGTATCTATAATTTTTGATTGCTCCATGCTATATTATCTACTATTTTAGACATTATTGGGCTTTATTATCCGCTTTTACATTATTTTTTGGACTAACCTATTAACCGGAGGCCCGGCCCAAAATTGATGTTTTTTTCCTATTTCAGAGTTTCACAGAAAAGGAATATCAAACGGAGTCCAAATGGAATGAAACCCTCAGGAACGTGATTTTTAGGAAGATTATGATCCGAGAGACTTGGAACCTACGTCAAGAAACAAAAGAGGAAGCCACGAGGTAGGGGGCGCGCCCTCCACCCTCGTGGGCCCCCAGTTGCTCCATCGACGTACTCCTTCCTCCTATATATACCTACGTACCCCCAAACGATCATATACGGAGCCAAAAACCTAATTCCACCGCCGCAACCTTCTGTACCCACGAGATCCCATCTTGGGGCCTGTTTCGAAGCTCTGTCGGAGGGAGCATCCATCATGGAGGGCTTCTACATCAACACCATAGCCTCTCCGATGAAGTATGACTAGTTTACCTCAGACCTTCGGGTCCATAGTTAGTAGCTAGATGGCTTCTTCTCTCTTTTTGGATCTCAATACAATGTTCTCCCCCTCTCTCGTGGAGATCTATTCGATGTAATCTTCTTTTTGCGGTGTGTTTGTTGAGACCGATGAATTGTGGGTTTATGATCAAGATTATCTATGAACAATATTTGAATCTTCTCTGAATTCTTTTATGTATGATTGGTTATCTTTGCAAGTCTCTTCGAATTATCAGTTTGGTTTAGCCTACCAGATTGATCTTTCTTGCAATGGGAGAAGTGCTTAGCTTTGGGTTCAATCTTGTGGTGTCCTTTCCCAGTGACAGTAGGGGCAGCAAGGCACATATTGTATTGTTGCCATCGAGGATAACAAGACTATGTTTTTATCATATTGCATGAATTTATCCCTCTACATCATGTCATATTGCTTAAGGCGTTACTCTGTTTTCATGAACTTAATACTCTAGATGCATGCTGGATAGCGGTCAATGAGGGGAGTAATAGTAGTAGATGCAGGCAGGAGTCGGTCTACTAGGCTCGGACGTGATGCCTATATACATGATCATACCTAAATATTCTAATAACTATGCTCAATTCTGTCAATTGCTCAACAGTAACTCGTTCACCCACCGTAAAATACTTATGCTCTTGAGAGAAGCCACTAGTGAAACCTATGGCCCCTGGGTCTATCTTCATCATATTAATCTTCCAACACTTAGTTATTTTCCTTAGCTTTTTAGCTTGCTTTTATTTTACTTTGCATCTTTATCACAAAAATACCAAAAATATTATCCTATCATATCTATCATATCTCACTCTCGTAAGTGACCGTGAAGGGACTGACAACCCCTTATCGCGTTGGTTGAGAGGATTTATTTGTATTGTGCAGGTGCGAGGGACTCATGTGTAGCCTCCTACTGGATTGATACCTTGGTTCTCAAAAACTGAGGGAAATACTTACGCTGCTGTGCTGCATCACCCTTTCCTCTTCAAGGGAAAACCAACACAGTGCTCAAGAGGTAGCAAGAATGATTTCTGGCGCCGTTGCCGGGGAGTCTATGCAAAAGTCAACATACCAAGTACCCATCACAATCCCTTATCTTCTGCATTACATTATTTGTCATTTGCCTCTCGTTTTCCTTTCCCCCACTTCACCCTTGCCGTTTTATTCACCCTCTCTTTTTCCGTTTGCCTCTTTTTATCTTGCTTTTTGTTTGCTCATGTGTTGGATTGATTTCTTGTCACGATGGCTCAAGATAATACCAAATTATGTGACTTTACCAATACCAACAATAATGATTTCCTTAGCACTCTGATTTCTCCTCTTACCGATACTGAATCTTGTGAAATCAATGATGCTTTGTTGAATCTTGTCATGAAAGATCAATTCGCCGGCCTTCCTAGTGAAGATGCCGCTACTCATCTAAATAGCTTCATTGATTTGTGTGATATGCAAAAGAAGAAACATGTTGATAACGATATTGTTAAATTGAAGCTATTTCCTTTTTCGCTTAGAGATCGTGCTAAAGCATGGTTTTCGTCTTTGCCTAAAAATAGTATTGATTCTTGGAACAAGTGCGAAGATGCTTTTATCAATAAGTATTTTCCTCCCGCTAAAATCATCTCTCTTAGAAACGATATTATGAATTTTAAGCAACTTGATCATGAACATGTTGCACAAGATTGGGAGAGAATGAAATTAATGATACATAATTGCCCTACTCATGGTTTGAATTTTGCTTCTAGAAATCTTTTAGATTCAGCCGCGGGAGGCACTTTTATGGAAATCACTTTAGGAGAAGCTACTAAGGTCCTAGATAATATTATTGTTATTTATTCTCAATGGCACACTGAAAGATCTACTAATAAAAAAGTGCATGCGATAGAAGAAATTAATGTTTTGAGTGGAAAGATGGATGAACTTATGAAATTATTTGCTAGTAAGAGTGTTTCCTCCGATCCTAATGATATGCCTTTGTCTACTTTGATTTAGAATAATAATGAATCTATGGATGTGAATTTTGTTGGTAGGAATAATTTTGGTAACAACGCATATAGAGGAAACTTTAATCCTAGGCCTTATCCTAGTAATTACTCTAATATTTATGGAAATTCCTAAAATAACTCTTATGGAAAATTTAATAAGATGCCCTCTGAATTTGAGACAAGTGTTAAAGAGTTTTTGAATTCGCAAAAGAATTTCAATGCTTTGCTTGAGGAAATATTACTTAAAGTTGATGAATTGGCTAGGAACGTTGATAGAATTTCTCTTGATGTTGATTCTTTGAAACTAAGATCTATTCCTCCTAAGCATGATATCCATGAGTCTCTCAAAGCCATGTGAATTTCCATTGATGAGTGCAAAGAAAGAACCGCTAGGATGCGTGCTAAGAACGATTGTTTTATAAAGGCGTGTTCTTCAAATTTTTATGAAAACAAAGATGAAGATCTAAAAGTTATTGATGTGCCCCTATTAAATCTTTGTTTTGCAATATGAATCTTGATAATTATGGGACTGAATATGATCCACCTTTACCTAGAAGGCGTTCCAAAAATTCGGAGTTTTTAGATCTTGATGCTAAAATTAATAAAAGTGGGATTGAAGAAATCAAAACCCTAGATGTTGCTAAACCCACTATTTTGGATTTCAAGGAATTTAATTATGAAAGTTTCTCTTTGATTGTATTTCCTTGTTGCAATCCGTGCTAAATTCTCCTCATGCTTATAGTCAAAATAAAGTGTTTACTAAACATATTGTTGATGCCTTGAAGAAAAGCTTGAGTTGAAAGTTTCTATCCCTAGAAAACTTTATGATGAGTGGGAACCAACTATTAAAATTAAGATTAAGGATCATGAGTTTTTATGCTTTATGTGATTTGGGTGCTAGTGTCTCCACTATTCCCAAAACTTTGTGCGATTTGCTAGGTTTCCATGATTTTGATGATTGCTCTTTAAACTTGCACCTTGCGGATTCCACTATTAAGAAACCTATGGGAACAATTAATGATATTATTATTTTTGCAAATAGGAACTATGTGCCCGTAGATTTTATCGTTCTTGAAATAGATTGCAATCCTTCATGTCCTATTATTCTTGGTAGACCTTTCCTTAGAACGATTGGTGCAATTATTGATATGAAGGAAGGGAATATTAGATTCCAATTTCCATTAAAGAAAGGCATGGAACACTTCCCTAGAAAGAAAATAAAGTTACCATATCAATCTATCATGAGAGCCACTTATGGAATGGCTACCAAAGATGGCAATACCTAGATCTATCCTTGCTTTTATGCCTAGCTAGGGGCGTTAAACGATAGCGCTTGTTGGGAGGCAACCCAATTTTATTTTAGTTTTTTTGCTTTTTGCTTCTGGTTACGAATAAATGTTTGTTCTAGCCTTTGGTTAGATGTGTTTTTATGTTTTAATTAGTGTTTGTGCCAAGTTAAACCTATAGGATCTTCTTGGATGATAGTTATTTGATCTTGCAGAAATTTCCAGAAACTTTCTGTTCACGAAAACAATTGTTAAAAATCATCAGAACGTGATAAAATACTGATTCCTATTGCTGATGATCAATAAACAAATTTCCTATGTCGTCCTGTTTTTTCTGATTCTTTGGAGTTCCAGAAGTTTGTGTTAGTTACAAATTACTACAGACTGTTCTGTTTTTGACAGATTCTATTTTCCGTGTGTTGTTTGCTTATTTTGGTGAATTTATGGCTAGTAAAATAGTTTATAAACCATATAGAAGTTGGAATACAGTAGTTTTAACACCAATATAAATAAAGAATGAGTTCATTACAGTACCTTGAAGTGGTCTTTTGTTTTCTTTCGCTAACGGAGCTCACGAGATTTCTGTTGAGTTTTGTGTTGTGAAGTTTTCAAGTTTTGGGTGAAAGATTTTTGATGGATTATGGAACAAGGAGTGGAAAGATCCTAAGCTTTGGGATGCCCATGGCACGCCCAAGATAATCTAAGGACACTAGAAATCCAAAGCTTGGGGATGCCCCTGAAGGCATCCCCTCTTTCGTCTACTTCCATTGGTAACTCTACTTGGAGCTATATTTTTATTCACCACATGATATGTGTTTTGCTTGGAGCGTCTTGTATGATTTGAGTCTTTGCTTTTTAGTTTACCACAATCATCCTTGCTGTACACACCTTTTGAGAGAGCCATACATTATTTGGAAATTATTAGAATACTCATTGTGCTTCACTTATATCTTTTGAGTTATATAGTTTTGCTCTAGTGCTTCACTTATATCTTTTAGAGCACTGTGGTGGATTTGTTTTATAGAAACTATTGATGTCTAATGCTTCACTTAGATTATTTTGAGAGTCTTAAATAGCATGGTAATTTGCTTAAATAATCTTAATATGATAGGTATTCAAGAATAGTAAAAACTTTCTTATGAGTGTGTTGAATACTAAGAGAAGTTTGATGCTTGATGATTGTTTTGAGATATGGAGGTAATAATATCAAAGTCGTGCTAGTTGAGTAGTTGTGAATTTGAGAAATGCTTGTGTTGAAGTTTGCAAGTCCTGTAGCATGCACGTATGGTAAACGTTATGTAACAAATTTGAAACATGAGGTGTTCTTTGATTGTCCTCCTTATGAGTGGCGGTCAGGGACGAGCGATGGTCTTTTCCTACCAATCTATCCCCCTAGGAGCATGCGCGTAGTGCTTGGTTTTTGATCACTTGTAGATTTTTGCAATAAGTATGTGAGGTCTTTATGACTAATGTTGAGTCCATGGATTATACGCACTCGCACCCTTCCATCATTGCTAGCCTCTTCGGTACCGTGCATTGCCCTTTCTCACATTGAGAGTTGGTGCAAACTTCGCCGGTGCATCCAAACCCCGTGATATGATACGCTCTTTCACACATAAACTTCCTTATATCTTCCTCAAAACATCCACCATACCTACCTATTATGGCATTTCCATAGCCATTCCGAGATATATTGCCATGCAACTTTCCACCATTCCGTTTATCATGACACATTCATCATTGTCATATTGCTAGCATGATCATGTAGTTGACATAGTATTTGTGGCAAAGCCACCGTTCATAATTCTGTCATACATGTCACTCTTGGTTCATTGCATATCCCGGTACACCGCCGGAGGCATTCATATAGAGTCATACTTTGTTCTAGTATCGAGTTGTAATCATTGAGTTGTAAATAAATAAAAGTGTGATGATCATCATTTTCTAGAGCATTGTCCCAAGCTAGGAATAAAAAAAGAGAGGGAAAGGCCATAAAAAAGAGAAGGCCCAAAAAATGAGAGAAAAAGAGAGAAGGGACAATGCTACTATCCTTTTCCACACTTGTGCTTCAAAGTAGCACCATAATCTTCATGATAGAGAGTCTCTTGTTTTGTCACTCTCATATACTAGTGGGAATTTTTCATTATAGAACTTGGCTTGTATATTCCAATAATGGGCCCCCTCAAGTGCCCTAGGTCTTCGTGAGCAAGCAAGTTGGATGCACACCCACTTAGTTTCTTTAGTTGAGCTTTCATACATTTATAGCTCTAGTGCATCCGTTGCATGGCAATCCCTACTCCTTGCATTAACATCAATCGATGGGCATCTCCATAGCTTATTGATTATCCTCGTTGATGTGAGACTTTCTCCTTTTTATCTTCTCCACATAACCCCCATCATCATATTTTATTCCACCCATAGTGCTATGTCCATGGCTCGCGCTCATATATTGCGTGAAAGTTTATAGGTTTGAGATTACTAAAGTATGAAACAATTGTTTGGCTTGTCATCGGGGTTGTGCATGATGAGAGCATTCTTGTGTGACGAAAATGGAGCATGACTAAACTATATGATTTTGTAGGGATGAACTTTCTTTGGCCATGTTATTTTGAGAACACATAATGGCTTAGTTAGTATGCTTGAAGTATTATCATTTTTATGTCAATATGAACTTTTATCTTGAATCTTTCAGATCTGAATATTCATACCACAATTAAGAAGAATTACATTGAAATTATGCCAAGTAGGACTCTACATAAAAAATTATCTTTTTTATCATTTACCTACTCGAGGACGAGCAGGAATTAAGCTTGGGGATGCTTGATACGTCTCCAACGTATCTATAATTTTTGATTGCTCCATGCTATATTATCTACTGTTTTGGACATTATTGGGCTTTATTATCCACTTTTATATTATTTTTGGGACTAACCTATTAACCAGAGGCCCAACCCAGAATTGTTGTTTTTTTGCCTATTTCAGAGTTTCGCAGAAAAAGAATATCAAACGGAGTCCAAACGGAATGAAACCTTCGGGAACGTGATTTTTAGGAAGATTATGATCCGGGAGACTTGGACCCTACGTCAAGAAACAAAAGAGGAAGCCACGAGGGGGGGCGCGCCCTCCACCCTCATGGGCCCCCTGTTGCTCCACTGACGTACTCCTTCCTCCTATATATACCTACGTACCCCCAAACGATCAGATACGGAGCCAAAAACCAAATTCCACCGCCGCAACCTTCTGTACCCACGAGATCCCATCTTGGGGCCTGTTCCGGAGCTCCGCCGGAGGGGGCATCCATCACGGAGGGCTTCTAAATCAACACCATAGCCTCTCCGATGAAGTGTGAGTAGTTTACCTCAGACCTTCGGGTCCATAGTTAGTAGCTAGATGGCTTCTTCTCTCTTTTTGGATCTCAATACAATGTTCTCCCCCTCTCTCGTGGAGATCTATTCGATATAATCTTCTTTTTGCGGTGTGTTTGTTGAGACTGATGAATTGTGGGTTTATGATCAAGATTATCTATGAACAATATTTGAATCTTCTCTGAATTCTTTTATGTATGATTGGTTATCTTTGCAAGTCTCTTCGAATTATCAGTTTGGTTTGGCCTACTATATTGATCTTTCTTGCAATGGGAGAAGTGCTTAGCTTTGGGTTCAATCTTGCGGTGTCCTTTCCAGTGACAGTAGGGGCAGCAAGGCATGTGTTGTATTGTTGCCATCAATGATAACAAGATGGGGGTTTTTATCATATTGCATGAATTTATCCCTCTACATCATGTCATCTTGCTTAAGGCGTTACTCTGTTTTCATGAACTTAATACTCTAGATGCATGCTGGATAGCGGTCGATGAGTGGAGTAATAGTAGTAGATGCAGGCAGGAGTCGGTCTACTTGTCTCGGACGTGATGCCTATATACATAATCATACCTAGATATTCTCATAACTATGCTCAATTCTGTCAATTACTCAACAGTAATTCGTTCACCCACCGTAAAATACTTATGCTCTTGAGAGAAGCCACTAGTGAAACCTATGGCCCCCGGGTCTATCTTCATCATATTAATCTTCCAACACTTAGTTATTTCCTTTGCTTTTTACCTTTTTTTACTTTGCATATTTATCACAAAAATATTATCCTATCATATCTATCAGATCTCACTCTCGTAAGTGACCGTGAAGGGATTGACAACCCATTATCGTGTTGGTTGAGAGGATTTATTTGTATTGTGCAGGTGCAAGGGACTCGCGCGTAGCCTCGTACTGGATTGATACCTTGTTTCTCAAAAACTGAGGGAAATACTTACGCTACTGTGCTGCATCACCCTTTCCTCTTCAAGGGAAAACCAACGCAGTGCTCAAGAGGTAGCAGGAAACTATGGCAATTTTGCAAAAATATACCCACACCCCTCTCCACATTTGCAAATAAGGCCTTCCCTCATTCATCCTTTTCTCCCACAAGATAAACTACTCATACAAATGCATCTTGATGTTCCGTGCAACGCACGGGCATCTTGCTAGTGTAGATAAAAAGCAGTGTTGGTGATGATGGTGTGCCTGCCATCCTTCAATATAGGCTGTCTGATCTATATCTAACGGATAGGAAGGAAACTATGACAATTTACCCGCACTCCTCTCCACATTTGCAGATAAGGCCTTCCCTCGTTCATCCTTTTCTCCCACAAGATCTTGATGTTCCGTGCAAGGCATGAGCATCTTGCTAGTTTTCTATAAGTTTGGTCAAATTTTATGAAGTTTGACTTCAGTAAAACCTAATATGCAGAGTAAATAAAAATAGAGGGAGTATCTTACTCCGTGACCAAGACGGAAGGGAAAACGAGACAACTTATTGTTTATTTGAGTCATTCAAGTATAATCATGTGGCATTGCTTATTTCTCATTCCTCTCCAACCCTCTTCTCCATCGATCATGCCGCCCTTCGGTCGAGTCCATCCTCCCGCATGCCTCATTTGAACATTCCGCCGAGTATCATTCACATGTGGGCATAAACCATGCTTCTATTTCCAATGTTGTAATTTGTCCGACATGCATACAAACAAACGTTTCGTTTAAAGTTTCACTTTTCCACCACTACGTGTCGCTTTCGTCTTAGTTTTGACATCCCATTCGGTTCATGCCCCGACACATCCTAACAAGATTGATTGATGTTGAGAGATCAATTGCCTGTCGTGCAAGGAGATAAACGTTTGGTCTGTTTCTATGATAGAAAGGATCCGCGTGGGGGGTGTAACGCCCCGAGACCGATGTGCCAGGTGTCGTCCAGTTATTCGCTGTTGTTGCCTTGTCATTGCTTGCGTGTCATGCATTGCATATCATGTCATCATGTGCATTTCATTTGCATACATGTTCGTCTCATGCATCCGAGCATTTTTCCCATTGTCCGTTTTGCAATCCGGCGCTCCGTTCTCCTCCGGTGGTCATTTCTACCTTCTTCTCGGGTGTGGGGATTAAACATTTCCGGGTTGGACAGAGACTTGTCAAGCGGCCTTGGTTTACTACCGTTAGACCGCCTGTCAAGTTTCGTACCATTTGGACTTCGTTTGATGCTCCAACGGGTAACCTCGATCCGTGTGCCGCCAGATCTGGATCTGAAAATATCTCAGGGTTGACTTTCTACTCCCGAAACCCTAATATTTTGCTCCTGTTCATCGCATCGTAACTTTGCATCTGTAGCTCCGATTCATGCATATAGCATATCAAAATGTTCGCCTTAGAGAGTACATCATTTCATCTCATTGCATCATTTTCATTTGAGTTCATCTTGATGCCCGAAATGCTGTTAGAAGAGTGCTATTTGAGTTAGTTGTCAGATCTGCTGCTCCAATTAGATATTTGTCATTTTTGCCATGATTATTGTGTGCATGTTATGCCCAGGTGCTCTACATATGTTTTGTTAAGGGTTTTTCCATCTTTCCAGAGGTGTAACCCATGTATTTTTGTGATGTGTGTGGTGGCTAGCACGATCTTGCAAAGTGGTGCATTCGTTAATGCCGATTTCAGGGACTTAGCATTTCCACCAAGTCCTTGGTCTGTTTATCTCAATATGCCATATGTTCATGTTGTTTCCTAGTGATCCGTGCCTCTTTTGAGGATGATCTGTAAGGATGATTTGTTAATCTTGTAGTGCTCTATCCATCCATGTCTTTGTTTGGAATTATGGAGCACCCTAGCTTGAGTCAATTGAGCTCTACTTTTGCTATTTCGTGAATCTGGGCAGATTGCCTACTTCTTAGCGATTTTGCCAAGGGTGTTGTAGTTGATCCGTGCATGCTATGCTATTGTTCTTGCCATGTCTAGCTTGTATTTTGTGTATTCTTGATGGGTGTATGCTTAGATTATCATGACATGCTCTGTAGTGAGTGCACCGAGCTCGTAAACATGCCTACTTGATATCTGATTTGCATGTTCCCGTTTTTCACTAAGTCTGAGAGTCTGATTATGTTTTTGCCATGTTCACATGCTTGCAATTGTATTTTCTGATCCCTTTTGGCTCAAGGTCACTAAGAGACTTTTGTTAAGCTCTTTGAGTAGCTCTATTCCATGCTTTACTTTCCCTTGTTCAGGCCCTGTAGCTTATAGTTTTCATGCTCCAAAGTGTGCTACCTGATCTAAAATTCCAGACATGTGTTAATTTCACTAACTCTGAAATCTGTTTACCAAATGCATTTTTGCCATGCTTGTTTGAACCTGTTAATGGATGAATTAGCCGTAACTCAGTGTTCATCTTTTGTTAAGCTTCATGAGTGGATTACTGCCATGTATTTTGATACCATGTTTGGGTGCTGTAGCATGTCCTTCTTGTTCCATTTAGATGGCTACGTGATGTATATCGCAGACCGGTGCCATATTTGAATTGCTTGCCATTTCCAAACCGTAACTCCGATTCCGGTGATCTTTATATCGTTTTCAAGCGATTTCATCTCTCCTTTCTAGTGGCACACTTGGATTTCCAATTTGAGGCTAGGTTAATTCATTCCTTGTCAAATCATGCATATGCATCGCATACCGCATCTCGCATATCATACCATGTTCTTGTGTTCGGTTGTTTACTATGTTGTGTGCTTCTTTCCGGTGTTTGCTTCTTCGGGTTGGTTCTGGTAACATCGCGGTTGTGAGGATTAGTTCGACTATGTTTGTTTGTCTTCTTCATGGACTCGTTCTTCTTCCTTGCGGGAGCTCAGGCAAGATGATCATACCCTCGAAATCACTACTGTGTTTGCTTTGCTAGATGCTCGCTCTTTTGCTATGCCTATGCTGCGATACCGACCACTTGCTTATCATGGCTCCCATATTGTTGAACCAAGCCTCTAACCCACCTTGTCCTAGCAAACCGTTGTTTGGCTATGTTACTGCTTTGCTCAGCCCCTCTTATAGCGTTGTTAGTTGCAGGTGAAGATTGAAGCTTGTTCCATGTTGGAACATGGATATTTTATTGGGATATCACAATATATCTTATTTAATTAATGCATCTATATACTTGGTAAAGGGTGGAAGGCTCGGCCTTATGCCTGGTGTTTTGTTCCACTCTTGCCGCCCTAGTTTCCGTCATATCGGAGTTATGTTCCCGGATTTTGCGTTCCTTACGCGGTTGGGTTATAATGGGAACACCTTGACAGTTCGCTTTGAATAAAACTCCTCCAGCAAGGCCCAACATTGGTTTTACCATTTGCCACCCAGCCTTTTTTCCCTTGGGTTAGGCCAGCCCAAGGGTCATCTTTATTTTAAACCCCCCCGGGCCAGTGCTTGTCTAAGTGTTGGTCCAAACTAGAGCCCCTTGCAGCGCCACCTCGGGGAAACTCGAGGGCTGGTTTTAGTTGTACGGATTGCTTATCCAGTGTTGCCCTGAGAACGAGATAAGTGCAGCTCCTATCAGGATGTCGGCGCATCGGGTGGTCTTGCTGGACTTGTTTTACCATTGTCGAGGATGTCATGTAGACCCAGGATACCGAGTCTGATCGGAATGTCTCGGGAGGAGGTCTATTCCTTCATTGACCGTGAGAGCTTGTCATGGGCTAAGTTGGGACACCCCTGCAGGGATTTGAACTTCGAAAGCCGTGCCCGCGGTTATGGGCAGATGGGAATTTGTTAATGTCTAGTTGTAGAAAACCTGAAGTTGACCTTAATTAAAATACATCAACCGCTTGTGTAACCGTGATGGTCTCTTCTCGGCGGAGTCCGGGAAGTGAACACGGTGTTGGAGTTATGCTTGACGTAGGTTGTTCTAGGATCACTTCTTGATCATAGTTTCTCGACCGTGCTTTGCCTTCTCTTCTCGCTCTCAGTTGCGTATGTTTAGCCACCGTATATGCTAGTCACTTGTTGCACCTCCACCTCATACCTTTACCTTACGCATAAGCTTAAATAGTCTTGATCGCGAGGGTGCGCGATTGCTAAGTCCCCGTGGCTCACAGATACTTCCAAAACCAGTTTGCAGGTGCCGTTGAGTCCGTGCAGATGACGCAACCAAGCTCAGGAGGAGCTCGATGAAGATCGTGTCCTTTGTGTTGTTCCGTTCTAGTTGATCAGTAGTGGAGCCCAGTTGGGGTCGATCGGGGACCTTTGTTGCTTTTGGGGTTCTTCTTTTATTTTGGTTCCGTAGTCGGACCTTGATTGTATTTGGATAATGTAATGCTTTATTCATGTAATTGTGTGAAGTGGCGATTGTAATCCAACTATGTATCTCTTTTCCCTTATTGTATTACATGGGTTGTTTGCGAAGATTATCTCACTTGCGACATTGCTTTCAATGCGGTTATGCCTCTAAGTCGTGCTTTGACACGTGGGAGATATAGCCGCATCGAGGGCGTTACAAGTTGGTATCAGAGCCTTCCCCGACCATAGGAGCCCCATTGCTTGATCGTTTTTAGCGGCCGAGTTGTGTCTAGAAAAATGTTTTGAGTCATTTAGGAATTATATATCGGAGAGTTTAGGAATTATTTTTACTTCCCAGTCTCCTCATCGCTCTGGTAAGGCATCCTGACGTAGAGTTTTGACTCTTCTCTTCTCAAATTTCAAAAAAAAAATTAGGATCACGCGGGTATCTTGGAATCATTCCGATGGTTTTATGACGAGAACATTGTCTTGGTGCCTCCTGTCAGGGGTTTTGTGGAAGTGTCCCACGGAGTTCAGCTCTAAGGTGTTGTCGTCATAATTTTATCGTTGCAGTTCTGGAATACCTGAGTTTAGTACGCCGACATCGAAAATCTCTTTTATGCAGTTCGTTGGTGAGATAACCTCGACGCCACCCAGTACTGGGGCGGGAGTTCGGGAGTATTGCCATAACTCGTATAACGGATGCTTTTTGAAGGTTGAGGTAGATGATTTCCGAAGGTTTCTTGGTTATGTGTTGAAGGATGGATACAACTGGATGTAGGATTTGCTAGTTTTGGGTGAGATATTATGCTTCCCCTGTATCCCCAACACCTGATTGCATAACCGGAAAGTTTCGGGAGTTTACAAGTGGGAATTCAAGTAGCTCTTAGGATATCTTTCCGACGAATATATGATATGAAATTGGGGTTCGACGTCTAGTGGTCCGCCTATCCATGGTTGGTTTTACAGTGGTCTCGTTGTGTCTTAAAGAGTCCTTGGCTATGCCGACTCGGGGACGCTTCGTATGTCATGTGCACTGCCTTGTACATGATGGTGTTGTACGATCGAGCCCGTGTAGGCCCCACCACGAAAACTTCGGGCGAAATCTCTATCATATGTTTGTTCTGGCTTATTCTGCAAGCCAACCCTTTGTTTTGTTTTGAGTTGTGGTATTCAAGTTGCTTTGAAGTCAAGAGTTGATTCCATACGTTTCCTAAATGGTGTTCTCATACTCCGATGTGAATACCAATCCTTCTCGATCATCGAGTCTGTCATTCCAATCCTTTTCAACCGGTGTGTCTCTCTTCAAGTGGATTCGATCACTTCAATATTCGCAAGATCAATTATCAGTTCTTCTCAACGGTGTTCGTTTCATCCTTTCCAAGTTGTCTTTGTTTTCCCCACCCTCCCAACCCTTTTTCCCTCAAGGATTCTGATTTCTTATTCAACTACCATGTTATTGATGTGAAGCCTCTCCATTCTTTTCCGTCAATATTCTTATCCGGTGAATATCAGGAAGATAGTAGCGGAGTTTCTAGTTCATCATTATTCGTTCTCTTTCTTCTTCGGTGGATTCAATTCGAGCTTTGGTATTGAGCATAGTCTTTTCTTTTTGCCCAATGCTTTTCTTATGCCAGTGCACCTCATACTCAGTCATTTCTCGCTATTCATTTGTTCTGGCGTGCTCAAGCTTTCTCAAAAGGCTCGTCTTTTCATTCAAGATCCGTCCAACCTATTTCGAGGTTATTATCCCGTTCAAGCCATTTAATTCAACCGGCGCAATCTATCTTCTAAATCATTTCAACGGTGTTTCTTTTGAGTGGGCCCTAACCCACAGGTCTTTTCCCAGGATCTTACCTGACTCTTCTAATTCTCCCGGAGCTATCCTCAAAAATTCTTTTCGAAGTTTGATGTAAGAATGAATTGTCATCAGTCAAATGTCTTTCTCCAAGATCGGTTAAATTCTTTTCATCGTTGGCTCAACCTCTTCGTTTGATCCTTTCAGAGTGCATCAGCAATTCATGGTGGTGTTTCTCATCATCATTCTCAGATTTTGAAGACCGAAGAAGAGTTTTTCCTCCATATCTTGCTTCATTCTCTTCAAGATTCGTCCCTCTAGTTTGTTGCCATCCTCTCATAATTATTTTCGATTGTGAGATTTCTTTCCACCCATCCGGAGTAATTCAGGAGTCTTTTCAGTTTGATTATCCGGAGCCCACCATCTAAGATTCATTCATTCCAGCTTTCAGCTCTCATACTCTAAATCTTACCGGTGCATCATTCAAATATCCTCTAATCAGTGCATGATCTCTTCGTTCTCTCATATATAATTTCTCTCAAGCATCTTCATTCATTTGCTAATTTTTCACGGTGTTTCTTTATCTTCTCTTTGTTCATTTTCAATTCTTATGGTGGTTCGTTCAAGATCTCTCTTCCGTATCAATTCATTCGTTCTTTTCAATCCCGACCGGTGATTTGTTAAAGACTTTCTCAAGTTTGCGCTATATCTCTCTTAATCTTTTACGAGAATAAGTAATATGTCAAATCCATTGATTGTCATCAATTTAATTTGGTGAAGGATAAGCATAATGTAATTCTTATTCTTGTTTCATCCAAGTGATTAATTCCCTATTCCAGAGGTTCATCAAAATTCTTGATCTCAATTGTTCATCTTATCTTTTCTTCCCCGGAGTTCCAACCTCTTTCAATTACATCTCCACGGAGATACACCTAAAGCATTACAAGGTTTCACCTTGTGTTTTCAACTTCCTTTGTCTTCTCGTTATCCTTTTGTTACCGGAGTTCTTCATGGAGGTTCTACATGATGGTTCATCTATGATTTAATTCATTCTCAAAGTGTTCATCGAGATTCTTTTCTAAGAAGCTCAAGCTTTCTCCATCCTGCAATCCGGAGTGCAATTCTTTCTTCCGTGCCATTGGAGGTGGTATTATGTCATTCTTGGTAATTTGAATTCATGTTTCATGATTCACATGTTGTCATGAATGAGATATTTTAAATCCATCAATCTCTTCATTGGTATTATCTTGGGTTATATTTCACCAAAAGCCTTCCCTAAGGATTGTTGCTAAGTATGGTGCAAATAAATGATCCAAGTTCTTCTTTATCCTCCCGGTGAAATACATTCTCGTCTCCTTGGTCATACCAATCCAATTCTTTTCCCGTGAGTGGCAGGTTGTCACCTCATAATTTGAGATGTATTCCACAAGACCATATCAAGGTTATTCTTTTCGCTGTTGGTTTCCAACAACTCCGTTCTAGCACTTGTTGTAAGTGTGCTCTCTCAAGACCTTGTTTCCCTTCGTTCACTTCATTCCATTCTTACTTTTGTTCCGGAGGCATTATGATGCTCATCTTTTCAACCCATCACCTCGTTTTGTCAAAGATCATCTTCTTTTCATGCTCATCCATTTAACCAGAGTGTTGTGCCCTTTTTGCTCAAGTTCTTTTTGCCTTATCAAGCCTTGCATCTCTTTTCAACCAGAGTGATGCCCGAATTTGTTCTTCCTTGTTCCTCTTTCCTAACGGGGTGTTTTCAAGTTCATTCATCTCTGTCGTATTTTTCTCGAGATGGCTGAACCTTTTCAAGGTTCTTTGGGTTCACTCGTTTGTCAAAGGAGCAACTTAGCTTTACCTCTCCTCCATCTCTTCCATTTTCCCTCCGCTGCCATTCTAGATCTCGGGACGAGATCCTCTCGTAGTGGTGGAGTGTTGTAACACCCCGAGACCTATGTGCCAGGTGTCGTCCAGTTATTCGCTGTTGTTGCCTTGTCATTGCTTGCGTGTCATGCATTGCAGATCATGTCATCATGTGCATTACATTTGCATTCATGTTCGTCTCATGCATCCGAGCATTTTTCTCGTTGTCCTTTTTGCAATCCGGCGCTCCGTTCTCCTCCGGTGGTCATTTCTACCATCTTCTCGTGTGTGGGGATTAACCATTTCCGGGTTGGACCGAGACTTGTCAAGCGGCCTTGGTTTACTACCGGTAGACCGCCTGTCAAGTTTTGTACCATTTGGACTTCGTTTGATGCTCCAACGGGTAACCGAGGGACCGAAATGGCCTCGTGTGTGTTGCAGCCCAACACCCTTCCATTTTGGCCCAAAACCCACCTAAACCCTCTCCATCATCTAGAGCGTTCGATCACGATTGTGTGGCCGAAAACCGCACCTCATTTGGACTCTCCTAGCTCCCTCTACCTATAAATATGTGCCCCTCCCCGAAATTTCAAATCATTTCGCGGATGAACCCTAGCCATCTCCCTCCTCGCGCCGCCGGACACGTCCATCCCGCACCGGACATGTCCGCTGGACGCGTCACCCCGGTGAATCAGAGCGCGCCACGTCGCCGCGCCGCTCCTCTCCTCCAACCAGGCCACGCCACCTCAGCCTCCCTCTACAGCGCGCCTGCCGCGGCCTGCGGAGCCCAGGCAGGGCTCGCTCGGCCCGGACCACCAGCGCCGCCGCATCGGCGCGCCCGCGCCTCG
>NC_041384.1:108819996-108825829 GCF_002162155.2 Triticum dicoccoides | reverse complement strand
CCTCCGTGCGCGCGCCGCCGCGGAGCATCTCGCCGGCGCCGGCACCGAGCCCTTCGCTGGCACCCCGCTCTTCCGGTCCGGCCTGACCCTCTTCCGGCTTCCTCCCCGTCCTCGAACTCCGGCGAACTTCCGCCTCCGGCCAACCTCGATCCGCGTGCCGCCAGATCTGGATCTGAAAATATCTCAGGGTTGACTTTCTACTCCCAAAACCCTAATATTCTGCTCCTGTTCATCACATCGTAACTTTGCATCCGTAGCTCTGATTCATGCATATAGCATATCAAAATGTTCGCCTCAGAGAGTACATCATTTCATCTCATTGAATCATTTTCATTTGAGTTCATCTTGATGCCCAAAATGCTGTTAGAAGAGTGCTATTTGAGTTAGTTGTCAGATCTGCTGCTCCAATTAGATATTTGTCATTTTTGCCATGATTATTGTGTGCATGTTATGCCCAGGTGCTCTAGATATGTTTTGTTAAGGGTTTTGCCATCTTTCCAGAGGTGCAACTCATGTATTTTTGTGATGTGTGGTGGCTAGCACGAGCCTACAAAGTGGTGCATTCGTTAATGCTGATTTCAGGGACTTAGCATTTCCACTAAGTCCTTGGTCTGTTTATCTCAATATGCCATATGTTCATGTTGTTTCCTAGTGATCCGTGCCTCTTTTGAGGATGATCTATAAGGATGATTTGTTAATCTTGTAGTGCTCTATCCATCCATGTCTTTGTTTGCAATTATGGAGCACCCTAGCTTGAGTCAATCGAGCTCTACTTTTGCTATTTCGTGAATGTGGGCAGATTGTCTACTTGTTAGCGATTTTGCCGAGGGTGTTGTAGTTGATCCGTGCATGCTATTCTATTGTTCTTTCCATGTCTAGCTTGTATTTTGTGTATTCTTGATGGGTGTATGCTTATATTATCATGACATGCTCTGTAGTGAGTGCATCGAGCTCGTAAACATGCCTACTTGATATCTGATTTGCATGTTCCAGTTTTTTACTAAGTCTGAGAGTCTGATTATGTTTTTGCCATGTTCACATGCTTGCAATTGTATTTTCTGATCCCTTTTAGCTCAAGGTCACTAAGGGACTTTTGTTAAGCTCTTTGAGTAGCTCCATGCCATGCTTTACTTTGCCTTTTTCAGGCCCTGTAGCTTATAGTTTTCATGCTCCAAAGTGTGCTACCTGATCTAAAATTCCAGACAAGTGTTAATTTCACCAAGTCTGAAATCTGTTTACCAAATGCATTTTTGCCATGCTTGTTTGAACCTGTTAATGGATGAATTAGCCGTAGCTCAGTGTTCATCTTTTGTTAAGCTTCATGAGTGGATTCCTTCCATGTATTTTGATGCCATGTTTGGGTGCTGTAGCATGTTCTTCTTGTTGCATTTAGATGGCTACGTGCTGTATATCACAGACCGGTGCCATATTTGAATTGCTTGCCATTTCCAAACCGTAACTCCGATTCCGGTGATCTTTATATCGTTTTCAAGCGATTTCATCTCTCCTTTCCAGTGGCACACTTGGATTTCCAATTTGAGGCCAGGTTCATTCATTCCTTGTCAAATCATGCATATGCATCGCATACCGCATCTCGCGTATCATACCATGTTCTTGTGTTGGTTGTTTACTATGTTGCGTGCTTCTTTCCAGTGTTTGCTTCTTTGGTTTGGTTTCGGTAACATCACGGTTGTGAGGATTCGTTCGACTACGTCCGTTTTTTTCTTCATCGACTCGTTCTTCTTCCTTGCGGGAGATCAGGCAAGATGATCATACCCTCGAAATCACTACTATCTTTGCTTTGCTAGATGCTCTCTCTTTTGCTATGCCTATGCCGCGATACCAACCAATTGCTTATCATGCCTCCCATATTGTTGAACCAAGCCTCTAACCCACCTTGTCCTAGCAAACCGTTGTTTGGCTATGTTACCGCTTTGCTCAGCCCCTCTTATAGCGTTGTTAGTTGCAGGTGAAGATTGAAGCTTGTTCCATGTTGGAACATGGATATTTTATTGGGATATCACAATATATCTTATTTAATTAATGCATCTATATACTTGGTAAAGGGTGGAAGGCTCGGCCTTATACCTGGTGTTTTGTTCCACTCTTGCCGCCCTAGTTTCCGTCATATCGGTGTTATGTTCCCGGATTTTGCGTTCCTTACGCGGTTGGGTTATAATGGGAACACCTTGACAGTTCGCTTTGAATAAAACTCCTCCAGCAAGGCCCAACATTGGTTTTACCATTTGCCACCTACCCTTTTTTCCTTGGGTTAGGCCAGCCCAAGGGTCATCTTTATTTTACACCCCCCCGGGCCAGTGCTTGTCTAAGTGTTGGTCCAAACTAGAGCACCTTGCAGCGCCACCTCGGGGAAACTCGAGGGCTGGTTTTAGTTGTATGGATTGCTTATCCGGTGTTGGCCTGAGAACGAGATATGTGCAGCTCCTATTGGGATGTCGGCGCATCGGGTGGTCTTGCTGGACTTGTTTTACCATTGTCGAGGATGTCTTGTAGAACCGGGATACCGAGTCTGATCGGAATGTCTCGGGAGGAGGTCTATTCCTTCGTTGACCGTGAGAGCTTGTCATGGGCTAAGTTGGGACACCCCTGCAGGGATTTGAACTTTCGAAAGACGTGCCCGCGGTTATGGGCAGATGGGAATTTGTTAATGTCCGGTTGTACAAAACCTGAAGTTGACCTTAATTAAAATACATCAACCGCGTGTGTAACCGTGATGGTCTCTTCTCGGCGGAGTCCGAGAAGTGAACACGGTGTTGGAGTTATGCTTGATGTAGGTTGTTCTAGGATCACTTCTTGATCATAGTTTCTCGACCGTGCTTTGCCTTCTCTTCTCGCTCTCATTTGCGTATGTTTAGCCACTGTATATGCTAGTCGCTTGCTGCACCTCCACCTCATACCTTTACCTTACCCATAAGCTTAAATAGTCTTGATCACGAGGGTGCGCGATTGCTGAGTCCCCGTGGCTCACAGATACTTCCAAAACCAGTTTGCAGGTGCCGTTTAGTCCGTGCAGATGACGCAACCAAGCTCAGGAGGAGCTCGATGAAGATCGTGTCCTTTGTGTTGTTCCGTTCTAGTTGATCAGTAGTGGAGCCCAGTTGGGGTCGATCGGGGACCTTTGTCGCTTTTGGGGTTCTTCTTTTATTTTGGTTCCGTAGTCGGACCTTGATTGTATCTGGATGATGTAATGCTTTATTCATGTAATTGTGTGAAGTGGCGATTGTAAGCCAACTATGTATCTCTTTTCCCTTATTGTATTACATGGGTTGTTTGCGAAGATTACCTCACTTGCGACATTGCTTTCAATGCGGTTATACCTCTAAGTCATGCTTCGACACGTGGGAGATATAACCGCATCGAGGGCGTTACAAGGGGTGTCTGTGGGGATCAGAGGGAGTATATTGTATGTTCATAAGCGAAACGAATGTATTGTACCCACCCTAGTCCTATTTAAATTGATCTCCGGACCCCGAGATGAAATCGAGAGAAAACGTGTAGGTGCTTGTGTGATACCTAAGGCGGATAAAAAATTTGAACCGGTGATCACATCATCCGCAAATCATATATAATAGGTATTCAATGTTCATTTCGCTTTTGCACGTACAATATACTCCCTCCGATCCTTTCTAGTTTACATACGTATAAGTTTTATGTGTAGTCAAAGTATCTCTACTTTGACAAAACTTACAGAAAAAAGTATCAACATTCAATAACACCCAATCAATATTGTTAGATCGTCGGAGGCACATCAGCACGAGCAGACCATTGCCTTGTTGAAGAGGATCGGCGCCATCATCGAGAAACTTATGGATGAAAATAACAAGCTGCACATCGAGCGCAGAAGGCTGGTGGAGGAATTTGTGGATGCTCTCAAGCACCATCTTGAGGACAAGAAAGAGCTCATCGCCGCTCGCCGCGGGGACTAGTTCCCGCGGCCTGCAGCAATTGATCAAGAAAGTAGAGATCAGTGATCCAGATCGTTGGCTTCCTTCTTCTTTTACCCTTGTGTATTTTGGGCGTTGCCGCATGTGGCTTTTTTAATTATGTTTCTAAATATGTAAGACAATTACTATCCACTGTCATCGTCCTTACATTCATCATGCTTGCTATAAGTCAGAGTCAATGCTATATAGGTCCGTCGGATCTTACATCAAGATTCGTGCAAAACTTTCTTTTCAGATTTTCATTTTTCACTCTTAAATCTCAGTCCAGTGAGACATATACCCACGCCGTAGAACAGGTGTTCAGGCGCCATTAATGGAGACGTTGGGAGGGAGGTGCACGGCGGGTAGTGGTCAAAGGGCTTTCCTCCCGATGAGCACACGCAGGGGTCTGATCGCACGCCTCCTGTACTCAAATAGCTACCCCGCACGGCACCTCCTGGCAAATAAATAAAGGGGACGTGTGGCCGCACGTAATTAGTAATTCGAACGCCCACGGTTTCCGATTTGTAACGTGACAACACTTGTTCCAAAATGACTTTCTTAATTTCTAATATGTGGGCCTTCGCAAATTAGACAGAAAAATTACCACAGCATGTTGGTGCCATGTCATGAGACCATGCCAAGTTTCATGATTTTCAGGCGTGTTTTCGAATTACAGGAATTAAAAAACAAAGTTTCTCAATCTTTCCGGCCGAGCCACGACGCCCAGATGTTTGAATTTGACTCCCATCTCTTGCATGGGACCTAGAAATTCACCCAAGGACACATATGTGATTTTTCAAACAACTTTAGTGCACTGGAGCATGTGCTTGTAGTTCAAATTTGAATTATGCACATTAAATGCCCAGAAACTCAATTAATATATAAAAAAGGCCAAACGAACCCGGAATAATTCCAAAATTTAGCACGGTATTTCTATTTGGTCTAATCTGGCTGTGTAAAAAAATAAGGCGGGAGAAGGCAGTGTACGTATGTCGTTTCGCACACGGAGGTGACACGTTCCCTCTCGGAACCACGAGCCTTCTTGAGGGAAGCTCTAGTTTGCAAGAAGCTTACACCAAAGCTTGTCCCAATTCGGAAAAAATATTACTGCAGCATGTTGGTGCCATGTCATGACACTGTAACATCCCAAATTTTCAATTTGGAATGTTATACATTAGATCATCAATGCATATCATATTTCTTTTGCATTTTGGTTGATCCTAGAAATTCTACGCAACTCAATGACCCATGGAGAGAGTTGGGGATTTCGATATTTTCATATTTGAGTTCTCTCAAATTTTGAGAATAGGATCATTTGGTTTTATTTGTTTTATCATCAATTATTTCTACTACAAAAAAATTATGAGAGAGGGAATAAAATGAATTTCCCAAAATAAATAAATATTGAGGATTTAATAATAAAATCAAATAATATTTTATTTCGGAGTTTTTTCGGTGTTTTATTTGAATTAGGAAAAAAGTGTGTTTTTCAAAATTGCATTTAGGTCCCAAATAAATGTTCACCTTGTGAGGCTTGATTTTAGAAGCCCGCGAAAATTTATTTCGGAATTTTTGGAGTCTGTTTAGTATTATTTTTCTTTTTCTTCCGAGCAGAATATTTAAAAAAAAACCGCGCCCGACTGGGCTAAGGGCCCAGCCGAGCCAGGCCGGCCCAGCCGCCGCCGCCTCCCGCTCGAGCAGCCGCCGGACTCGGGAGGAATCCGAGCAGGAGCCGCCTCGCCGCCGCCCGACCCCCTCCCCAAGGCAGCACCACCCCTTCTCTTAAATACCAAGCCACCCCGCCGCCCTCACCTCACACCGCCCCGCCGCCCGCCAGTCGCAGCCGCCCCGCCGCCTGCTGCTGCCGCGCGGCGCACGCCGCCGCT
>NC_041384.1:108806831-108819894 GCF_002162155.2 Triticum dicoccoides | reverse complement strand
CCGCCTCGCCGCCCCGCATAGCCGCCGCCGCCGCCGGAGCCCCACCCCGCCCGCCGGAGTACCTCGCCGGAGGTATAGCCGCCGTCGTTCGCCGTTCGTTTTTTTTAAGAAACCGCCTCGGGTTTTTTTCGAAACCCTAGATCGGTTTATTTCTCTGGTTTACTTAATTAGTGAACGATCACCGATTCCTTCGTTTTAACGAACGCGTTCATCGTTTAGTTTCAGATAACGAACGTTCGTTCGTTAATCTGTTCTTCGTTTTTCTTTTCTCGGATTAAATCCGTGATTTTTCTGACCGCGATATCTGATCTGATTTTCGTTTTAGTTTAACTTTTCGCTCGTTTATCGGAATCAGGCGATTCAAGCGCCTAGGGATTCTTCTCTAACCCCTCTATCCGTTTAACCATCTTAAACAAGATTTTCCTACTATAAAAATTGCCCAAGATCCAGATTGCTAGAACGAAGTTGTTTTCTTTCGCCGTTTGACTTTCGTTGCTTCGTTCGATTTGATTCTTTTTGCCAACCAGAGTTCTTAAGTTGAACCTTCTGGTTAGATCTCTTATTTGAGTTTTACCTGTGCATTAGATGAGTACTTATTGTATGCTCGTTTGTTTGTTTGCAAAGAATATCCGGAGTGCGCCGCTTGTTACTTCGAATCGCTAGGTTTCCCCGATCATCAGCAAGGCAAGTAACACTTTGATCATACCTTTTCTACTACCCAGTTTTATTGCATTAGATCAATCCTCACACATTGCATGATTAGGATCTAATTAAATTGTGGGATGGGAAGTAGATGAGGTAGTACCTATTACCAGTTTATTTTCAAACCTTTGGGAGTTACTTCTACGTTTGCTTATCATGCCATGCTATGCTAGTAGACGTGGATTGGGTGAGTGAAATCCATTGACAGATGTGAGATTGATAATTAATGGTTTATCTAAGGTGGCAACTTAAACACACATCTGGGTGGATTGAGGCACCTGGGTATTCCAGGACTTGCCTATTTTTCTTTTGGACCGCGACCCAGGCTCAAAGGGATCATAAGACTATTCATACTAGAAACTTCCGTGTGTAGCCACAAGCTATTATGGGCTCTAGAATAGTTGACTAAGTTGTGCGAACTCTTATAGTGGTAGACTAGCAGATGTAGGGGATATAGGTGGTACGGTCTACCCGATCGTAAGGTGCTAGCGCTTCTGAAAGACTATGTCTCGGTCATCCGTCTTCTCAAACACCCTGTAGTGCGAGAAACCAAACGGAGGCGATCGAGTCTTGTGGGGAAAAGTGCGCAAACCTCTGCAGAGTGTAACAAACTAATCATGATTAGCCGTGTCCACGGTTATGGACATCTCAAGTATCTAGTACCTGGATTATCATGTGAATCTCAATATGTTACTCTAAATTAATTTTGTTGGGTTATATTTAATGATGATGCTTAATTGGGATTGAGAATGCTGTCAACCATTCTCAATGTTTAACAACTACCATGATAGTTAAATAAATTTTATTCCTTTGAAGTAGGGAAAAATTGGCTTTACGCAAAAACTATAACCATAGAGCTTTCCACCAGCCAAATATGCATATAGTATAGCTGTTGCATTCCATTACTCTCTATGTGTTACCTTGCCAGCATATTCCATGTGCTGACCCATTTTCGGGCTGCAACATTAATGTTGCAGACTTTTCAGACGACGATTAAGGAGTTTTTAGGTCGTGGTTCTATACTGAGTGATGCCGTTGGAGTTGATGGAGTCACTTATCTTCCAAGCCTTCCGCTGTTATCATTATTAGATGGCCTTCTGCCATATTTATTGTAATTAGTTCTCTTTTGAGACACTCGATGTAATAAGTGTGTGATTGCTACTCTGCTATAAATCCTCCGAGTACTATGTGGTGTCAGCATTACTGATCCAGGGATGACACCGGAGCACAAAGATCAGACTGTTTGAGGTCTGGTCGCTACAGAGATGGTATCAGAGCACACGCTGACTGTAGGACAAGACCACTAAGCTAAAAGACCTAGATCACTATTCACTCTCTTCTTCTATGACCTCTCACCTTTTCTACTCTTTAGGATGGCAGATGCAAGGAACAAGTTCACACAACCGGATGAAGATACACCCTTTGGACGCCACTTGAAGGAAGTCACTAGATACCTGAATATAGGAGTACCAAGCTTCACGGGAACCTACAACGCCACTTTACCTGAAGAAGAGCGCTGGATGATTCAAGTTCAAGTTCCAGGAAGGACGTTCATGCCAGTCACTGAACCCATAGAGTTTTCTTTTGATGCACCAACTTGGAGTCTAGGAAAGAGCATGGCAGCTCACGTAGCCATGGGATGCATTGGAGAAGTCTACCGCAAGGATCTCAAAGATACTATCTACCAGATTTGTGGGCGCCGAGATGAGCACTGGGAGATGATCAGCACCAGGAAGGATAGATCAATCGCAGCTTTTATCCAAGAATTAAACCAGCACATTCGACGACAGGAGAACCAGATGTGTGCCGACATGATAGATCTGAAGAAGGCTAAGACTAGAATCAAGGAACTGGAGGAAGAACTCAAGGCTACACGTGAATATTATGAAGAAGAAATTGAAGTATTTGTGGAGAAGAATGACGACCTGATCAAGAAGATTGGAATATTTATGGGAGGCCCGACACCAGTAGATGAAGACGAAGAACCCAAGGAGATTAGCCCGGAAGACTACATCATCATCGACGGCACCGACTCGGAACCAGATAGTAGCGATGATGACTATGTTGATGAAGCTGGAGTAGATATTATGGAGTCAACGACCGAAGAATATTTCTAGTAGACCACCTCATCACTAGTAGTAGTCCACCATGCAAATATAGTAGCCCGAGCACTTTTGCGATAGTTAGATCGATTGTATGCCCTTGTTTGATTGAATGAAGTGAATTGTTTGCTTTTGCCTCGTGTGCATATGGGTAGTGTTTTCTCTTTAGACCCCCTCTGTTCTTACATCTCATCTTTTCTAAACCCTCAGATGCCTCCGAGACGTGACCTTTGCCTTTCCATCGGAGCTCACCCAGTTGATCCAGCAGCAGAACACATTGATGAAGTTGCTAGTCCAGAATCAGAATCAGGGGAACAACAACAACAACCCACCACCACCACCACCACCTGTTGACCACTTAGCCCGTTTTCTTAGGCTGAATCCGTCGGTGTTTTCCAGTAGCACCGAGCCGATAGTAGCAGATGATTGGCTCCACAAGACAGCTAGGGAGTTGACCACAACAGGATGCACAGATGCAGAGAAGGTGAAGTTTGCCGCACATCAGCTAGAAGGACCCGCAGCATCATGGTGGGAGAATTTCACAGCCACTTTCCCAGTCGACACTGTCACATGGGACCAGTTTCAGCAGGCTTTCTGTACTGCCCATGTTTCAGCAGGAGCTATGGCCATGAAGAAGCGTGAGTTTTGTAACTTGCGCCAAGGAGGACGGACAGTTGGCCAGTACGTGGAGGAATTTAGTAAGTTAGCACTTTATGCCCCAGATGACGTCGCTACGGATGCAGCTAAGCAGGAGAAGTTTCTAGAAGGACTGAATGATGAGTTGAGCATGCAGTTGATGGTAGCCACCTTCAACAACTACCAGGAGTTGGTAGATCGTGCCCTTATGATTGAAGGAAAGCAGCAGCAAATTGAGAGTCGCAAGAGGAAGTATGGACAAGGAAAGTACAATTCAGGAGCTCAGCAGAAGCCACGTTTTACCCCTAGACCAGGAGGGCATTTTCAGCATACCCATGGAGGAGGTAGCTCGCACAATCACAATGGCACCAAGAATGGTAATGGCAATGGAGGAAGCAACGGCCAGAACCGCACCAACCCCTCGACCCCAGCCAAGAAGGACCTAAGCCAAGTCACTTGCTATAAGTGTTCGAAGACCGGACATTATGCCAATGAATGTCCTGAAGGGCAAAATTGCAATGGAAGTTCTGGGAAGAAGCCGAACCCTTTTAACAGGGGACAGGTGAACTGCGTTAGCGTGGAGGAGGTTGAAGATCAGCCCGATGCAGTAATAGGTAAGTTTTTGGTTAAGTCATTTACTACACTCATTCTTTTTGATACTGGAGCATCGCATTCATACATCTCAAGGGGATTTGTGGATAAGTATAACCTACCAACCCAAGCCCTTAGGTCACCCATGTTAGTAACCTCGCCTGGAGCAGAGTATGTGGCTAGTCTATGGTGTGATCGGTTACCATTAAGGATTGGTAACTATGTTTTTCCCTCAGACCTAATAGTATTGGAATCTCAAGGATTGGATGTGATATTAGGCATGGATTGGTTATCAAAGTATGAAGGGGGTATTGAATGTGCTAGTAAGTCAATTTTGCTTACCACCCTAGAAGGGAGAAGGATCAAGTATGTATCCCGGCATGTGCCAAAGAAGACTCAAGTAAATTGCCTAACAGGAGTTGTGCAGGAGGAAGTACCAGTGGTAAGGGATTTCCCTGATGTATTTCTAGAAGAGTTACCAGGCATGCCACCGGATAGAGATATTGATTTTTTGATTGAGCTATTTTCAGGCATAGGGCCAATATCAAAGAGACCATATAGAATGCCAGCAAAGGATTTGGTGGAAATTAAGAAGCAGATTAAGGAGTTACTGGATAAGGGATATATTCGCCCAAGTTCTTCACCCTGGGGATCGCCAGTACTTCTAGTGGAGAAGAAGGATGGATCGTTAAGGATGGTTGTTGATTATCGAGGATTGAATGAAGTAACGATCAAGAACAAGTACCCACTACCAATGATCAACGATATGTTTGATCGATTGCAAGGAGCGAAGGTATTTTCCAAGATTGATCCGCGATCAGGATACCACCAGTTGAAGATTCGAGAATAGGATATTCCGAAGACAGCTTTTACTACCAGGTATGGGCTGTATGAGTATACCGTTATGTCATTTGGTCTGACTAACGCACCTGCATATTTTATGAACATGATGAACAAAGTGTTTATGGAGTTTTTGGATAAGTTCGTCGTAGTGTTCATTGATGATATCCTAGTTTATTCGAAGAATGAAGAGGAGCATAAGGAGCATTTGCGTTTGGTACTTGGAAAGCTCAGAGAACACCAATTATATGCCAAGTTCAGCAAATGTGAGTTTTGGTTGAAAGAAGTAGGATTCCTCGGACACGTTATATCCGGAGAAGGTATAGCAGTAGATCCCGCTAAAGTTGAAACCATGACCAAGTGGGAAGCCCCAACAATAGTTGGAGAGATCCGGAGTTTTCTTGGACTCGCAGGATACTACCGGAGATTTATTGAGAATTTCTCAAAGATTGCGAAGCCTATGACTGAGTTGTTAAAGAAAGATACCAAGTTCATATGGATAGAAGAGTGTGAGGCTAGTTTCAGGAGTTGAAGAAACGCTTGGTTACCTCACCAATGTTGATTTTGCCAGACCAGACCAAAGATTATGAGGTGTACTGTGACGCTTCACGTCGAGGACTGGGAGCAGTGCTTATGCAGGAAGGGAAAGTTGTTTCATATGCCTCAAGACAACTGAAGCCTCATGAGTTGAATTATGCCACGCATGATTTGGAGTTATCAGCTATAGTGCATGCGTTGAAAACATGGAGACATTTTCTCATTGGTAATCATTGTGAGGTGTACACGGATCATAAGAGTTTGAAGTACATTTTCACCCAGAAGGAGTTGAATCTCAGACAAAGGAGATGGCTGGAGCTTATCAAGGATTATGATATGAGATTGCATTATCACCCCGGAAAGGCTAATGTAGTAGCTGACGCATTAAGCCGCAAGAGCCATGTCAATACATTAATGACGGGAGAAATACCCAAGGAGTTAGCAGAAAATCTTCGTGAACTATGTTTGGAAATAGTTCCGAGAAGCTATGTAGCAGTATTGGAGATTCAGTCAACTTTGATGGATAGAATCAGAGAAGCTCAGAAAGCTGACAAAGAGATTGCTGCTATAAAAGAGAAACTGAGCAAAGGAAAAGCTAAAGGATTTCGTGAGGATGAGCATGACACCCTATGGTTTGAAGACCGTGTTTACGTGCCCAATGACCCGGAGATCAGGAAGTTGATTTTGCAAGAGGCGCACGATTCACCATATTCAATTCATCTAGGAAATACCAAGATGTATCTGGATTTGAAGGATATTTTATGGTGGACCGGAATGAAGAAGGATATAGTGGAGTATGTAGCAGTTTGTGATGTATGCCAGAGAGTAAAAGCAGAGCATCAGAAGCCAGCAGGATTGTTACAACCATTGCCGATACCCGAATGGAAGTGGGATAAGCTAGGCATGGATTTTATCACGGGATTGCCCAGGACTCGTTCAGGCTATGACTCAATTTGGGTTGTAGTTGATCGATTGACGAAAGTAGCTCATTTCATCCCAGTAAAGACCACTTACACCAGTGCTAAGTTGGCAAAGATATACATGACCAGGATCGTATGACTGCATGGAGTTCCAAGGAGTATCGTATCAGATAGAGGAACCCAATTTACCTCAAAGTTCTGGAAGCAACTGCATGAAACTCTGGGTACCAGGCTAGAATTCAGCACAGCTTTTCATCCACAGACAGATGGACAGACCGAGAGGGTAAATCAGATTTTGGAGGATATGCTGAGAGCTTGTGCACTAGATTATGGATCTAGTTGGGACGACAATTTGCCATATGCAGAGTTCTCTTACAACAACAGTTACCAAACCAGTTTAAAGATGGCCCCTTTCGAAGCCTTGTACGGAAGGAGGTGCAGGACACCGTTGTCATGGGACGAAGTGGGAGACCGTCAGTTGTTTGGTCCTGACTTGATTAAAGAGTCTGAACAGAAGGTGAAGTTAATTCGCGATAGGCTCAAGGTAGCCCAGTCCACACAAAAGAGTTATGCGGATTCTAAACGCAAGGAGACAGTTTACGAAGTTGGAGATAGAGCTTATCTTCGAGTATCCCCACTTCGAGGAACAAAACGTTTTGGAGTTAAAGGAAAGTTAGCACCATGATTTGTAGGACCATATCGAGTATTGGAACATATGGGAGAAGTAACCTACAAGTTGGAATTGCCCGAAGGATTGTCAGGAGTACATGACATGTTCCACGTTTCTCAGCTGAAGAAATGTCACGCAGAGATGGCTGACATCCCGTTGAGAGATACAGTGCCTTTGGAAACTATTCAGTTGGATAACAATTTGACCTACGAGGAGAAGCTTGTTAAGATCCTCGAGTTTGCTAACCGAGTTACTCGCAGCAAGGTTATCAAGTTTTGCAAAGTCCAGTGGAGCCACCACTCAGAGGATGAAGCCATCTGGGAGTGAGAGGAAGATTTGTTCAAGGACCACCCTCACCTATTTTCTAGACAACCCGAATCTCGAGGGCGAGATTCATCTTAAGGGGGGTAGGTTTGCAACATCCCAAATTTTCAATTTGGAATGTTATACATTAGATCATCAATGCATATCATATTTCTTTTGCATTTTGGTTGATCCTAGAAATTCTACGCAACTCAATGACCCATGGAGAGAGTTGGGGATTTCGATATTTTCATATTTGAGTTCTCTCAAATTTTGAGAATAGGATCATTTGGTTTTATTTATTTTATCATCAATTATTTCTACTACAAAAAAATTATGAGAGAGGGAGTAAAATGACTTTCCCAAAATAAAGAAATATTGAGGATTTAATAATAAAATCAAATAAGATTTTATTTCGGAGTTTTTTCGGTGTTTTATTTGAATTAGGAAAAAAGTGCGTTTTTCAAAATTGCATTTAGGTCCCAAATAAATGTTCACCTTGTCAGGCTTGATTTTAGAAGCCCGTGAAAATTTATTTCAAAATTTTTGGAGTCCGTTTAGTATTTCTTTTCTTTTTCTCCCGAGCGGAATATTTAAAAAAAACCCGCGCCCAACAGGGCCAAGGGCCCAGCCAAGCCAGGCCGGCCCAGCCGCCGCCGCCTCCCGCTCGAGCAGCCGCCGGACTCGGGAGGAGTCCGAGCCGGAGCTGCCTCGCCGCCGCCCGACCCCCTCCCCAAGGCAGCACCCCCCTTCTCTTAAATACCAAGCCACCCCGCCGTCCTCACCTCACCCCGCCCCGCCGCCCGCCAGCCGCAGCCGCCCCGCTACCTGCTGCTGCCGCCGCCGCCGCGCGCCGCACACCGCCGCCGCTGCTGCCGCTGCCGCTGCCGAAGCCACCCCGCCGCCCCGCATAGCCGCCGCCGCCACCGGAGCCCCACCCCGCCCGCCGGAGTACCTCGCCGGAGGTATAGCCGCCGTCGTTCGCCGTTCGTTTTTTTTAAGAAACTGCCTCTGTTTTTTTTCGAAACCCTAGATCAGTTTATTTCTCTGGTTTACTTAATTAGTGAACGTTCACCGATTCGTTTGTTTTAACGAACGCGTTCATCGTTTAGTTTCAGATAACGAACGTTCGTTCGTTAATTTGTTCTTCGTTTTTCTTTTCTCGGATTAAATCCGCGATTTTTCTGATCGCGATTTCTGATCCGATTTTCGTTTTAGTTTAACTTTTCGCTCGTTTATCGGAATCAGGCGATTTAAGCGCCTAGGGATTCGTCTCAAACCCCTCTATCCGTTTAACCAACTTAAACCAGATTTTGCTACTATAGAAATTTCCCTAGATCCAGATTGCTAGAACGAAGTTGTTTTATTTCGCCGTTTGACTTTCGTTGCTTCGTTCGATTTGATTCTTTTTGCCAACCGGAGTTCTTAAGTTGAACCTTCTGATTAGATCTCTTATTTGAGTTTTACCTGTGCATTATATGAGTACTTATTGTATGCTCGTTTGTTTGTTTGCGATAGAATATCCGGAGTGCGCCGCTTGTTACTTCGAATCGCTAGGTTTCCCGGATCATCAGCAAGGCAAGTAACACTTTGATCATACCTTTTCTACTACCCAGTTTTATTGCGTTAGATCAATCCTCACACATTGCATGATTAGGATCTAATTAAATTGTGGGATGGGAAGTAGATGAGGTAGTACCTATTACCAGTTTATTTTCAAACCTTTGGGAGTTACTTCTATGTTTGCTTATCATGCCATGCTATGCTAGTAGACGTGGATTGGGTGAGTGAAATCCATTGAAAGATGTGAGATTGATAATTAATGGTTTATCTAAGGTGGCAACTTAAACACACATCTGGGTGGATTGAGGCACCTGGGTATTCCAGGACTTGCCAGTTTTTCTTTTGGACCGCCACCCAGGCTCAAAGGGATCATAAGACTATTCATACTAGAAACTTCCGTGTGCAGCCACAAGCTATTATGGGCTCTAGCATAGTTGACTAAGTTGTGCGAACTCTTACAGTGGTAGACTAGCAGATGTAGGGGATATAGAATGCTGTCAACCATTCTCAATGTTTAACAACTACCATGATAGTTAAATAAATTTTATTCCTTTGAAGTAGGGAAAAATTGGCTTTACACAAAAACTGTAACCATAGAGCTTTCCACCAGCCAAATATGCATATAGTATAGTTGTTGCATTCCATTACTCTCTATGTGTTACCTTGTCAGCATATTCCATGTGCTGACCCGTTTTCGGGCTGCAACGTTAATGTTGCAGACTTTTCAGACAACGATTAAGGAGTTTTTAGGTCGGGGTTCTATACTCAGTGATGCCGTTGGAGTTGATGGACTGACTTATCTTCCATGCCTTCCGCTGTTATCGTTATTAGATGGCCTTAAGCCATATTTATTGTAATAAGTTCTCTTTTGAGACACTCGATGTAATAAGTGTGTGATTTCTACTCTGCTATAAATCCTCCGAGTACTGTGTGGTGTCAGCATTACTGATCCAGGGATGACACCGGAGCACAAAGATCCGACTGTTTGAGGTCTGGTCACTACAGACACCATGCCAAGTTTCATCATTTTCAGGCATGTTTTGGAATTACAGGAATTTAAAAACCGAGTTTATCAATCTTTCCGGTCGAGCCACAATGCCCAAATGTTTAAATTTCACACCCATCTCTTGCATGGGACCTAGAAATTCACCCAAGGACACACATGTGATTCTTCAAACAACTTTGGTGCACTGGAGCCTGTGCTTGTAGTTCAAATTTGAATTATGCACATTAAATGCCCAGAAACTCAATTAATGTATAAAAAGGCGAAACGAGCCCGGAATAATTCCAAAATTTAGCACGGTACTTCTATTTGGTCTAATCTGGATGTGCAAAAAAATTAAGGTGGGAGAAGGCAGTGTACGTATGTCGTTTCGCACACGGAGGTGACACATTCCTCTCAGAACCACGAGCCTTCTTGAGGGAAGCTCTGGTTTGCAAGAACTTCCACCAAAGCTTGTCCCAATTCGGCCAAAAAAATTACCGCAGCATATTCGTGCCATGTCATGAGACCATGCCAAATTTCATGATTTTAGGCGTGTTTTGGAATTACAGGAATTAAAAAACCAAGTTTCTCAATCTTTCCGGCCGACACGATGCCCAGATATTTGAATTTCACTCCCATCTCTTGCATGGGACCTAGAAATTCACCCAAGGACACACATGTGATTTTTCAAACAACTATGGTTCACTGGAGCACGTGCTTGTAGTTCAAGTTTGAATTATGCACATTAAATGCCCAGAAACTCAATTAATGTATAAAAAGGCCAAACGAACACGGAATAATTCCAAAACTTAGCACGATACTTCTATTTTGTCTAATCTGCCTATGTAAAAGAATTAAGGCGGGAGAATGCAGTGTACGTATGTCGTTTCGCACACGGAGGTGACACGTTCCCTCTCAGAACCAGGAGCCTTCTTGAGGGAAACTCCGGTTTGCAAGAAGCTTACACCAAAGCTTGTCCCAATTCGGCCAAAATATTTACTGCAGCATGTTGGTGCCATGTCATGACACCATGCCAAGTTTCATGATTTTCAGCAGTGTTTTGGATTTACAGGAATTAAAAAACCAAGTTTCTCAATCATTTCGGTTGAGCCACGACACCCAGATGTTTGAATTTTATTCTCATTTCTTGCATGGGACCTATAAATTGACCTAAAGACACACATGTGATTTTTCAGCAAACTTTGGTGCATTGGAGCATGTGCTTGTAGTTCAAATTTGAATTATGCACATTAAATGCCCAGAAACTCAATTAGTACATAAAAATGCCAAACGGACCCGGAATAATTCCAAATTTAAACACGACACTCATGTACTAGTTACATGTTCACTGTACATAAAAGTGCTAGCAATTCAAACACCATCCTTTCCCTCCGTAACACCATTTTGTCTTTCAAAACATAATGAAAAAATTAGGTATACCACAAACAGTTTACTAGAAAGAATCGTGTGGGATGCGATATAAAATATCTTGGCGCACCGTCTTGTCTGGCTTACGCAGGCAGCTTTGTCGTCTATAGTCCATCTCCCCCGCTTGAACCACAATTGCGCGAGGTTTCTCACGGCACCGAGCGAATTTGTTTTGCCACCGCAGAAATATCTATCTCCCCGCCCCCTCCCTCCTACCATAAGCCACATTTCTATTGTTCCTCCTTGCTTTTCAAGTTCAAACCTTCACTGCTGCTTACTGGCAGCTCAGCCTCCTCGCCGGCGACCCTTCTTCTTGCAGCGCCGCCTCCTCGCCGGCTACCCTTCTTCTTGCAGCTCCGCCTCCTCGCCAGCGACCCTTCTTCTTGCAGTGCCGCCTCCTCTTCGGCAACCCTTCTTCTTGCTGCGCGGCCTCCTCGCCGCTGACCCTTCTTCTTGCTGCACGGCCTCGTCGATATGGTCAAGTAATCCACACCCCACCCACACCATCCTCCTCCTTTCCCGTCCCACATGCCCCGACTGACGGAGCAACACCTTCCACCAAAATCACTGCCCCCTCCTCCAATTAAGCGCCGCCCACATCCATTTTACACGCAGTATAACATGGAGCTGAGTAGCATGCGGCTGCACGTGCGAACGAGGCGCTATGGCTGACATGTGTGTCGACCGCCAGATCTTGGAGGAGCACCTTGTCTTCGAGGCCACTGTCGACACTGCTGCGCGGTTGTCTACTTTAAAATACAGTTGCCTAGGCGCGCTGGAGCAGGAGTTGGGGGCGAGGAAGGCCAAGCTGGACGATAAGGCCCTGGTTCATGCCGAGGACCGCGTGGCCTTCGCGGAGATGGAGGCGAGGGCTCGCTCCTCACAAAGGACGCTTTACGACAGCGGCCTGGAGAGCCCATTGGCTGGCGCTGAGGACGGCCCCGCCAAGCTGCTTCCCTTCCTGGTTCAGGCTCTTGAAGATGTTGCCCTTGGCCTTGGCCCCGCGGCCGAGGCCGAGGCGCGTGTCCTGTCGTCTGCAGCAATGACGACCTCGACAGCTTGCTGGAGCCAGTGAGCGGCGAGCGTGCCGCTGCCGCTGCTGAGGCCGTGAAGGGTCGCGCAGAGGCCCTGTTGGGGAAGTTCCGGGCCTTCAACACCAAGCCAAAGCAAGGCGCTGCCGACCCCACTGCTCCGTGAGGCGTACCCAATCCACGCTGCTCCATCGCCGACAAGTGACTCCGTCGCGGCTCCTGTCCTACCTTTAATTCCCGCACATGTATCATGCCTCGGGGAGGCGTTTACACTTGCATTTGGCATCGAGATAACAGTGTGGACTGTAATATTTGCTTTTGAACTTCTTGAAATTTGTGCCTTTCCTTCCTACTTGCTTATGTTCTACGCCGGCAGAGCCCGGCCCCGCGCATGCCTCACCCAACGTTGGTCCCGACCGGAAACCAGGACGGGGCCAAGGAGTGAGGAGCCACGTGACAAGTTAGGCTCCTGAGTCGCGATGCTCAGGAGTCCCCCTTGGCGCACGAATAGCAAGTAGGGAGGTGTGATGCGGGTGGATCTACCGTTCTACGTCTGCAGAGCCCGGCCGCGCGCGTGCCTCACCCAGCGTTGGTCCCGACTGGAAACCAGGACGGGGCCACGGAGTGAGGGGCTACGTGACCAGTTAGGCTCCTGAGTTGCGATGCTTAGGAATCCCACTTGGCGCACAAACAGCAAGTAGGGAGGTGTGATGCGGGTGGATCTACCGTTCTACGTCTGCAGAGCCCGGCCGCGC
>NC_041384.1:108711068-108806494 GCF_002162155.2 Triticum dicoccoides | reverse complement strand
TCTGGGTGTGACCCAGGCGCAGCCCCCGTGCCCAGCCCCCTCGCGCGGCACTCCCGAGGGGAGGCGTTACGATGAGGCTATGCACTGAGCTCTGGGCTCCCTGAGGTTGGTGCGGCCCGGGGGCCACCCTTAGTTGTTTATCACCAGCGCAGAGCATAGCGCTACCGTATGTGTACGGGCATAGCCGCTCCTCGGCAGTCTCGTCAGCCAGCGCGGAGCATGGTGCTTCCACTGGTACGTGGGAGGAGGGCCCCTCCGGGAGGAGCCCCCGGGGCGTGTACAGCCCCGCCCTGACACGTGGCTGGCACGGTAGGGCCTGGCGAGGTGTATCTGGCACCTGTGAGCCAGCGCGGGACTCACGGGGCCCTACCTCTAGGCGGGTTGCGCCTAGCACTGGGCCTTATCTTGTGATGTGTCCCTGCAAATTTGGTTAGATGTCGGCACTCTACGTCCTCGGGCCCCGGCCCTCGAGCTGGTCTCAGCCGTCGCTGGTATGCCAGGTCGCGATGCCATGGACAAGGCCAGAGGGTGAGGGCTGGAGAGCCAGTAAGAGCCCTGAGTCGCGATGCTCAGGTACCCCCCCCCTTAATGTGCAAGTGGTCGGCATGGAGAAGAAGAGGTGCCGTGGACCGGCATCAAATAATCAAGCATGGTGGGTCTAACACATAATCGGAAATAAACGCAAATGGGATACATGCCGCTGGCCCTGGCCCGAGCGGCTTGGGGATCATGCAGCCCGAGGGGCGCCCCCAACAAGGTAAGCTAACAACATGGAATAAAAAGGGATACACGCCGCAGGGACGGACCCACGTGGCCTGGGAATAATGCAGCCCTGGGGGGCGCTCCCAGCTGGAAATAAAACTCGAAAGATGTCACCTGATGATGTTGAGGACGAAGGAGCATTGATGTAGCAGGCTCGGTGGGCTGGGAGCCGATCCTCACGAGCCCCCAGGCCCAGGGGCCTCGGGAGGCTCTGGAGGCGCTGGCGGCTCCTCACGGGCCATCTCCATCCCTGCCAGGGCTGCGGAGCGCCTGGCCTTTCGTGCCCCCGTGATGCCCCTCATGAGGCGCTGGTACGTGGCAGCCGCGTTCGGCAAGCCGTAAGGCATGCGAACGTAGCTGTGGGGTGGGCCTCCGCAGCGCCCCACTCGCGAGGACCAGAGGCGCTCCAGAGAGGCGACTCGGTTGAGCCCTGGTATGTCGATGCAGACGCGCAGCCCACCATCCTCGCCTGGATGGGGAGCCACTGCTGGTAGGCAGCGGCCGCCTTTCATGACTCTTGACTCCTGTAGCTCCTGAATGGCCTTGCTGACGAACTCCTAAGGGTCTGGGTCTCCTTGCCTTGCTCCTTCTTGAGGGAAACATGCTTCGAAACACGCCTCCATGTGGTGCCCAAGCGCCTCCCTCGCGACCCTAGCTAGGTCGGTGGCCCTCAAGGGGAGAGCCCCCGAGCCCTGCCTGAGGAGGGCGCCGGGCGCGCTTTCCTATGCGATGGAAGGAGGTTCCCCCTGGGCAGGCGCGGGCCCAGAGGGGCCTGCCTCCTGAGTGGTCAGGCCGGACGATGTCTTCTTCTTCTTAGGGGCGGTCTCGGGAGGCCTCCTGCTTCCACGATCCGGGTCTTCCAGTGACGCGGCATGAAAGGATCGTTCCAGGGAACACACCGCGTCCTTCTCTTCACATGGCACCGTGATGACTCCGCCGCTTCCTGGCATCTTGAGGACGTTGTAGCCGTGGTGAGTTACGGCCATGAACTTGGCCAGCGCTGGGTACCCAAGGATGGCGTTGTACGGCAGGCGAATGTGAGCGACGTCGAAGTCGATGAGCTCGGTGCGGTAGTTGTCGCGTGCCCCGAAGGTGACAGGGAGGCAGACCTGCCCAATCGGGACCGTGGAGCCGTCGGTGATACCGAAGAAAGGCTTGGTTGGCTGAAGCTGGCTGTAGGGCACTTGGAGGTTCTTGAATGTTTCCACGGACAGGACGTTGAGCCCTGCCCCGCCATCGATGAGGGTCTTGGTGACCACCACGTTGCTGACGATCGGGGAGCAAAGCATCGGGAGAACTCCGGCTGTAGCCGCACACTTGAGCTGATCTGCTGAGCTGAACGTGATGGCGCACGCCGACCACCTGAGAGGGCGCGTGGCTTCGAGCCTGGGGAGGACTGCGTTCACTTCGCGGGCGAACTGCTTGAAGATGCGCTGAGAGGCTGGGGCTTGTGCCCCACCCAGGATGCAGGCGATTGCGCGCGGCTCCTGGAAGCCCCCAACCCCCTCGTCCTGCGGTCCTTGTTTCTCCTTGGCTGCGGCGGCAGCGGTGGGAGGCCTGCATTGCCTTGCGGGCGATCCTCGCGAGGCTGATCCCTCCAGTCTCCCTCACGAGGTTGATCCCTCCAGCCTCCCTCGCGAGGCGGGTCTTCCAGCGATCCTCGCGAGGTTGATCGTGCCACCCTTGGCGCGGGCCACGGTCTTCCCAGCGTCCTGCGTTCCTTCCTCCTCCTCGGCCGTAGCCCTGATCACGGTCAGGGCAATGGCCGATCCTTCCTTCTCGCACGGCTCGGAGCTCTTGACATTCGTTGGTGTTGTGGTTGTGGAGGTCGTGGTACACACAGTACCGGCTGCCCTTGGAAGGTTCGGGATGATCTCTGCCCCGCTTGGTGCTTGGTTCTGCCGCGAGCACGGCAGCCCCCTTGCGCTTCACATCCTTGGCCTTTGGCTTCTTCTCTTCTAGGTCTGTGGTAGGCAGCTCGAGGAGGGAGAGACGCCCTTCCTCGGCCCTGGCGCACTTGGTTGCCAGGTTAAACAGTTCCAAGGAAGTGCACAAGTCTTCCTGCATCGCCAGCTCCTCCTTCATCTTAACGTCGCGCACGCCGTCCGAGAAGGCCGAGATGATGGCCTCCTCAGTCATCTTGGGAATCTTGAGGCGCGCATTGTTGAAGCGCTGGATGTACTTCTGCAGGGTCTCCCCGGGCTGTTGCTTGATGCGGCGCATGTCGCTCACGGCGGCTGGCCGGTCGCGAGTGCCTTGGAAGTTGGCGATGAAGCGGGTGCGCATCTCGTACCAGGAGGAGATTGTGCCTGGAGCCAGGTTCAGGAGCCAGGTGCAGGCCCCGTCCTTGAGTGCCATGGGGAACCAGTTCGCCATGACCTTCTCATCTCCGTTGGCAGCTTCGATGCCCAGCTCGTAGAGCTGGAGGAACTCCGCAGGGTCAGCCTTGCCGTCGTAGCGAGGAGGCAAGTCTGGCTTGAACTTGCCGGGCCACGCGATGTTGCGTAGCTCGGCGGTGAAGGCGCGGTAGCCCGCTGTGGCCACGGGAGGCCTTGGATGATGGGGAACTTGGTCTTGCATGTCCCCATGCGCTGCAGCTGGGAGCAGCGCGGGGTCTTGATGTGCGGGAGCAGAAGCATGGTCGCGACGGGCCGGAGCAGGGAGCGCCCGGGCAGCTTCTTGTGGGCGATTGACTTCTTGACAGCTCTTCTCTTGCTGCGCTGGCTCCTGACGGAGCGGGTTCCACCCAGGGGCCACGCACCTTGGAGCCATGGCGCCTTCTTGAGGAGGAGGCGACCGGGGCGCCGCTGGAGCTTCATTGCCCGCACGGGGCGGGGTGCGGTGCAGTGGAACGGACGGCGCAGGAGAGCCCCCTGCGGCGCGGACGAGCTCGGTGACGCGGTCAAGCCATTCTTCGTAGATGTCGTCGACGGGACGGTAGCGCAGGAGCTCGTTCGCCGCGATGAGTGCAGCCCGAGCCTCCATGGGCGCGCGGAGCGCGCGTGACGAAGAACCAGCTGGGGTGAGCGAGGGAGTTGCGGTGCGGCCGTCTTGCCGCACGGACGGATGCTGGGACGATGCTTGCTGCTCGTCCCCCACCGGGCCGGTGGCGGCGTTGACAGCAGGTGACGGGGAACGGCGAGGATGCCCGCCGACATGGGCCGTCTAGGCGACGCGGGAAGCGAGCACAGCCCGGCGCTCGGCGCGGGCCCGACGAGCGTCAAACATGGGCGTGATGGTCGGAGGAGAACGGGGTGGTGGAAGATGAATCCCGGCGCACCCCTACCTGGCGCGGCAAATGTCGGATTTCGGGTTCCGGCAGACCCTTGAGGTTTGAACACTGGGGTGCGCGCGGAGATTTTGCCTCCTACCTACCTGCACCCCTCCGCCTTGCTAAGATCTAAACTATGGAAGGAACAACACAAGAGACACAGGGTTTATACTGGTTCGGGCCACCATTGTGGTGTAATACCCTACTCCAGTGTGTGGTGTGGTGGATTGCCTCTTGGGCTGATGATGATGAACAATACAAGGAAGAACGGCCTCGCGAGGGTCTGTTCTTGGCTGGGGCGATGAACTGCTGGGAGGAGTTCAGTCACCTTTCTCTCTCTCTCTCTCTCTCTCTCTCTCTCTACCTGATCTTCTCTATCCTTCGATCCCTCTCTTTTCTTCCAACCCTCTAGCCTTTCCATCCCCCTTTGCTCTGTGGATGGCTGGTCCTATTTATAGAGGCCCTGGTCCTCTTCCCAAATATCGAGCGGGAAGGGAGCCAACAATGGCAGGCTAATTTGAAGGGGGACAGCTAGTATCAGCTATCCTGACAAAAGTAGTCTTCGCCTGTGCAAAATTCTGGTAATGACGCCGTCTTGGGCTCCACGGTGACCTCCGTCTCGTAGTACACCTGGTCTTGGTCTCGTTGCACCAAAATGGCAACCTTTGCCTGATGCCTCGGTACTCCGCGGCTGCGCTTGCCCCCTTTGCACCAAAGAGGAAGGGAGGACACTGCGCGGGCTGGCACCCGCCTGGCGCCCCCGGTCGTCATGGCTTGGGTCACGAGCACCTCATGAGGTACCCTGCCTTGATCTCTCCGCCTCCTCGTGAGCCAGCCTGACGAGGCCGCGCCTGAGGAAGCTCCGCGTCGTCCGCCCCGCGAGGCTTGGCCCCTCGCGAGGGTCTTGGGTTTGTGTTGGTGAAGATGGGCCGCGCTGGGGCCCCCTTTGAGCCACGCCGCAGGCCGCAGACAGGCAAGTCTGGGGACCCCCGTTCCCAGAACACCGACAGAAAGAAACTGGGGGGTCGTGTAGTTTGTGTAGAACTAGATTTGCTGCCCTCACATAGGAAGAAGGTTCAAAGAGAACAAATATGGGACCAGCGCATATATGCTGCTTGGCTACATACTCTGCATCACCCATTTATACGCGTGGACGCACATGGCGGAGGCATGTCCCATACAACTATTTTGCTGTTGTTAATCTAAGAATGCCGCCGGAAAATTGAAGCAATGCCACTTTTAAAAGTAAATTACATTTTTAACGAATGTTGTTTCAAGAGAATGTCTCTGTTAATATGAATCAATGCAACCGTTTTAGAAATGCTACTATCCTACTTTGTTTTCCATCCAAGATAAGTTAGATGCTTCTTTCTGTCACTATTTGTTTCATCCTCCTTTATCGGCAAGTAATTGTTTCCTTTTTTGCCTCTGTTAAAACAGGGGTATCGAATCAACTTGTTGCTATTGCGACATTCTACTTCGCTACTCAAAACACTTATGTTTTAAGAGTGTTTTGTGCAGTTCAAAAAAATGTCACACCGGTGACTTTGCTTAATTTTGGTGGAACTGCACAAAAGGAGATCGAGATTTGTTTCCAGTCTTCATGGCGAGTTGTTTCAAATCTTGGTCTCAACCACATGATGTGCAGCGTGCTTTGAGATTGTGTGCTACTTGTTTTGGTACTGTTTTAAATAAATGTTGAATTGAAGCTATTGTATTGCTGTCTTTTCCCATTAAGTAATGAACAAAAATGGGACCAACCCAGACATTATGCTTGTTGCTTTGTTACAACAAACTCTGCATCACCCCCTTTATAAATAGATGGAAGGACATGTTGTTGTTGCGCCCACTCTCCCCTGGAACTGTTTATGCTTTTTGTTAATCTAATGCCGCTGGTAAAATTAAGCAATGCCACTCTCAGAATTAACTACTGAATCTTAGTTCAAAACCGCAACACTTGTTAGGGAATGGCCGGATTACCATTTTTGTGGCCGCATGTTTCATCCTCCTTTATTGGCCAGTAATCGATTCCTTTTTTGCCTCTGTTAAAACAGGGATATCTATTCAACTTGTTGCTATTGCGACATTTTGCTTCGCTTAATTTTGGTGGAACTGCACAAAATGAGACCAGATTTCCATATGTGTTGAGATCTCTTTGAGATCTTCCTCACGAGTTGTTTCAAATCTTGGTCTTGAAAGGTTAGTACCGACCTTCCTCGGAATTAACTACTGAATCTTAGTTCAAAACTGCAAACACTTGTTAGGGATCGGCAGGAGTACCATTTCTGTTAGGGATCGGCCGGAGTACATGTTTAAGAAATGTATTGTTCAGATAATGTCTCTGTTATTATATATCAGTTATAGATTTACAGTGTTTTACAAATGGTACCATCCTGCTTTGTAGTTCTTTCTACATGTTTAACCAAGGTATTGTTAAGATAATGTCTCTATTAAAATGAATCAGTCGCATTGTTTTAGGAATGATACTTTTCTGCTTTTTCCTTCTTTATACATGTTGAAACAAGGCATTGTTAAGATAATGTCTCAGTTAATATGAATGAATCACACTAATTTAGAATTGCCCCTCTACTGCTTTGTTTCCCATTAAGATAAGGTAGATCAGTAGATGTTTTTCTTCTGGGAGTACAAGTCATCAACCGTTATTTCTCAGTAATTGTTTCCCTTATACCTTTTGTTGCTTACAGGGATATCAAAATTAAAGCTCGGTTTTATTCCGACTTCGATTTTAGTTGAACTGCACAAAAGGAGCCAATGTGTCCAAGGCAAACTGCTGCATTACTGGGTCCAGTTGGTCGTTCCACTTTGCAGAAAGAAGCAGTCACTGTTTGCGCTACATTACAGAAGGAATGACCGAGAAGCTTTACAGAGTATTATTAGACACCGGTGACATGACTAGTCTGCAGAGACCATTGGCAATTTAACAACACATGGAGTGCCTCCACGATCATAGGCATTACATATTTTGAATGGGAAAAGCTTGTCAAAGTTTAATCATTGATGTTAGCAAGAAGACATTAGTTTAATATATTGGAATTGGAAAACCTTGTCAAAATTTGCTCATTGATGTTAGCCAGAAGACATGCATTTGATATTTTTGAGTGGGACGCCCTTGCTGTGAGCAGCGTCGAGTGTTTTTTCCTATTCATGTGTTCAGTTTAGAAGTAAATAGTTACTCTACTGAGATATTCCTGTGTTAAGAGTTTGTTCTGAATATTGTCTATGTAATGCCAGGCCTTGTGTTTGATTGCAAAGTTGAGCTTGGAATGTTATGGCATGCGGCATCACGAGCTGTTCACCGTGCCTCCTGAGAATAATGCTTCATATTGTTTTGCATGTCGATCTAATGCCAGTCATTTGCTTGTTAAGAAGATCATCCTCTTCTGTTGTTTCCGTGCTTAAGAAGTTCATCGTCTGATGTTTCATTCATAGCCTATAAGACAAGTCGGGTAGGTTAGACATGAAACCATATGATCTTCCGACCAACTCATGATATTAGGCCATGATTGGATCATCGTTTTCCAACCAAAACCGCTTGTAAAACTGACACTTGTAAATTAAAGTAGATGGTCTCGGGCGAAGGCGCTTGGTTGGTCGATTTTGACTAGTGAAATATCGGAAGTACTTCAGAGACGATAAAAACGCTGAACGACACTCGGACAATTGCTAATCCAGCCATTAGCTGTTGTTTCAGCCTTGCCCATGGATGGCATGATACACACGTCGTGCATGTATCATCTGGTAATGTCGTCCATATAGCAGTGCTCATAAAATATACATTGGTCTCTCAAATTACACGCGTAACCCGTCGGTTTTACTTACAGACCTCGGGCCCTCGGTTTCATTGTTGGGGATCGTAGCTGAAATTCGAAATTTTCTACGCATCACCAAGATCAATCTATGGAGTAATCTAGCAAAGAGGGAAAGGAGAGTGCATCTACATACCCTTGTAGATCGCTAAGCATAAGCGTTCAAGTGAACAGGGTTGATGGAGTCGTACTCATCGTGATCCAAATCACCGATGATCCTAGTGCCGAACGGACGGCACATCCGTGTCCAACACACGTACAGCCCGGTGACGTCTCCTACGCCTTGATCTAGCAAGGGGAGAAGGAGAGGTTGGGGAAGACTCCATCCAGCAGCAGCACGACGGCCTGGTGGTGGTGGAGGAGCGCGGGACTCCAGCAGGGCTTCGCCAAGCACTACGAGAGACGAGGAGGGAGAGGGGTAGGGCTGCGCCAACAGGGAGATTGAATCGTGTGTTGGGCTGCCCCTTTGCTCAAGTATATATAGGGGGAGGGGAGGGGCTGCGCCCCCACCTAGGGTTCCCTCCCTAGGGGTGGCGGCAGCCCCCAGATCCCATCTGGGAGGCGGCCAAGGGGGAGAGAGAGGGGGGCGCACCTAGGGTGGGCCTTAGGGCCCATCTGCGCCTAGGGTTTGCCCCCTCTCCCCTTGAGGACGCCTTGGGCCTTGGTGGGAGGCGCCCCAGCCCACATAGGGGCTGGTTCCTTCCCACTATTGGCCCATGTAAGCCTCCGGGGCTGGTGGCCCCACCTGGTGGACCCCCGGACCCCTCCAGTGGTCCCGGTACACTACCAGTGATGCCCGGAACAATTCCAGTGGCCAAAACCATACTTCCTATATATCAATCTTTACCTCCGGACCATTCCGGAACTCCTCGTGACGTCCGGGATCTCATCCGGGACTCTAAACAACATTCGGTAACCGCATACATACTTTCCCTATAACCCTAGCGTCATCGAACCTTAAGTGTGTAGACCCTACGGGTTCGGGAACCATGCAGACATGACCGAGACAACTCTCCGGCCAATAACCAACATCGGGATCTGGATACCCATGTTGGCTCCCACATGTTCCACGATGATCTCATCGGATGAACCACGATGTCAAGGACTAAATCAATCCTGTATACAATTCCCTTTGTCTAGCGGTACGATACTTGCCCGAGATTCGATTGTCGGTATCCCGATACCTTGTTCAATCTCGTTACCGGCAAGTCTCTTTACTCGTTCCGTAACACATCATCCCGTGATCAACTCCTTGGTCACATTGTGCACATTATGATGATGTCCTACCGAGTGGGCCCAGAGATACCTCTCCGTTACACGGAGTGACAAATCCCAGTCTCGATTCGTGCCAACCCAACAGATACTTTTGGAGATACCTGTAGTGTACCTTTATAGCCACCCAGTTACGTTGTGACGTTTGGCACACCCAAAGCACTCCTACGGTATCCGGAGTTGCACAATCTCATGGTGTAAGGAAATGATACTTGACGTTAGAAAAGCTTTAACATACGAACTACACGATCTTTGAGCTAGGCTTAGGATTGGGTCTTGTCCATCACATCATTCAACTAATGATGTGATACCGTTATCAACGACATCGAATGTCCATGGTCAGGAAACCGTAACCATCTATTGATCAACGAGCTAGTCAACTAGAGGCTTACTAGGGACATGGTGTTGTCTATGTATCCACACATGTATCTGAAGTTCCTATCAATACAATGCTAGCATGGATAATAAACGATTATCATGAACAAGGAAATATAATAATAACCAATTTATTATTGCCTCTAGGGCATATTTCCAACAGTCTCCCACTTGCACTAGAGTCAATAATCTAGTTCACATCACCATGTGATTAACACTCACAGGTCACATCGCCATGTGACCAACATCCAAGAGTCTACTAGAATCAATGATCTAGTTCACATCACTATGTGATAAACACTCAAAGAGTTCTGGGTTTGATCATGTTATGCTTGTGAGAGAGGTTGTAGTCAACGGGTCTTGCCATATTCAGATCCCTATGTATTTCGCAAAACTTTATATCGTAGATGCTGCTGCCACGTTCCACATGGAGCTATTCCAAAGTGTTGCTCCATTATACGTATCCGGTATCTCTACTCAAAGCTATCCGGATAGGTGTTAAGCTTGCATCGACGTAACTCTTTACGTCGAACTCTTTATCACCTCCATAACCGAGAAACATTTCCTTATTCCTCTAAGGATAATTTTGACCGCTATCTGGTGATCTACTCCTAGATCACCTTTGCACCCTCCTGCCAGACATGTGGCAAGGCACACATCAGGTGCGGTACTTCAGCATGGCATACCGTATAGAGCCTATGACAAGAGCATAGGGGATGACCTTCGTCCTTCCTCTTTCTTCTGCCGTGGTCAAGCTTTGAGTCTTACTCAACTTCACACCTTACAACTCAGGTAAGAACCCCTTATTTGACTGATCTATTTTGAACTCTTTCAAAAACATGTCAAGGTGTGCGTTCTTTGAAAGTATCATCAGGCGTCTTGATCTATTTCTATAGATCTTGATGCCCAATATGTAAGCAGCTTTATCCAGGTCTTCCTTTGAAAATCACTCTTCAAACAACCATTTATGCTTTCTAGAAATTCTACATTATTTCAGATCAACAATATGTCATCCACATATACTTATCAGAAATATTGTAGTGCTCCCACTCACTTTCTTGTAAATACAAGTTTCTAGCAAACATTGTATAAACCTAAAAGCTTTGATCACTCCATCAAAACATATATTCCGACACCGAGATGCTTGCTCTAGTCCATAGAAGGATTGCTAGAACCAGCATACCTTTTAGCATCCTTAGGATCATCAAAAACTTTTATTGTATCACATACAACTTTTCTTACGAAAACTTGGTAAGAAAACTTGTTTTGACATCCATCTGTAAGATTTCATAATCAAAAAATACGGCTAATGCTAACATGATTCCGACAGACTTAAGCATCGCTACGGGTGAGAAATTCTCATCGTAGTCAACTCCTTGAACTTGTGAGAAGACTCTTTCCCACAAGTCGAGCTTCATAGACAGCAACATTACCGCCCACGTCCGTCTTCTTCTTAAAGATCCATTTATCTCAATGGCTTGCCGATCATCGGGCAAGTCCACCAAAGTCCATACATGGATCCTATCTCGGATTTCATGGATTCTAACCATTTGTCAGAATACGGGCCCACCATCGCTTCTCCATAGCTCGTAGGTTCATTCTTGTCTAACAACATGATATCTTAGACAGGATTACCATACCACTCAGGAGTAGTACATATCCTTGTCGACCTACGATGTTCGATAGCAACTTGATCCGAAGCTTCATGATCACTATCATTAACTTCCTATTCAACAGACGTAGGCTCCACAGAAAACATCTTTCTGTGTTGCATCACTCTCTGGTTGAAATAAAGGTTCGACAACCTCATCAAGTTCTATCTTCCTCCCACTCAATTCTTTCGAGAGAAACTCCTTCTCGAGAAAGGACCCGTTGTTAGCGACAAACAATTTGCCCTCGGATCTAAGATAGAAGGTATACCCAACTGTCACCTTTGGGTGTCCTATGAAGATGTGTTTGTCCGGTTTGGGTTCGAGCCTCTCCGGGTGAAGCCTTAAGCATCGCAGCCCCAAACATTAAGAAACGACAACTTTGGTTTCTTGCCAAACCAATGTTCATACGACACCGTCTCAACGGACTTAGATGGTGTCCTATCTAAAGTGAATGCAGCTGTCTCTAACGCATAACCTCAAAATGAAAATGGTAGATTGATAAGAGACATCATCGATCGCACCATATCTCATAAGGTTTGATTACGACGTCCGGACACACCATAACCCAGTGGTGTTCCAGGTGGCTTCAACTGTGAAACAATTCCACAATGTCTTAAGTGTTTGCCAAACTCATAACTCAGATATTCTCATTGATCAGATCGTAGGAATTTGATCTTCTTGTTATGATGATTCTTAACTTCACTCTGAAATTGCTTGAACTTTTCAAACGTTTCAGACTCGTGCTTCATTAAGTAAATATACCTATATCTACTCAAATCATCAATGAAGATGAGAAAATAGCGATATCCACCGCACACTTCAATTCTCATTGGATCACACGCATCAGCATGTATCATTTCCAACAAGTCACTTGCCCATTTCATTGTACCTGATAACGGGGTCTTAGTCATCCTGCCCATGAGGCATGGCTCGCATGTGTCAAGTGATTCAAAATCAAGTGACTCCAAACATCCATCGACATGGAGTTTCTTCATGCATCTTACGCCAATATGACCTAAGCGGCAGTGCCACAAGAAAGTGGTACTATCATTATTAACTCTACATCTTTTGGCGTGAACATGCGTATTACCACGACCGAGATTCAATGAACCATTCACATAGGGTGCATGACCATGAAAGGTATCATTCATGTAAACAGAATAACCATTATTCTCTAACTTAAATGAATGACCGTATTGCAATGAACATGATCTAATCATATTCATGCTCAATGTAGACACCTGATAACATTTATCTAGGTTCAATACTAATCTCGAAGGCAGATGGAGCGTGCGATGGTGATCTCATCAACTTTGGAAACACTTCCAACACACATCGTCACCTCACCCTTAGCCAGTCTCCGTTTAGTCCGTAGCTTTTGCTTCAAGTCACCAGTAATAGCAAGTGAACCGGTATCCAATACCCAGGTGCTACCAGGAGTACTAGCGAGGTACACATTAATAACACGTATATACTTTGTTGAAGTTGCCAGCCTTCTTATCTACCATGCATTTGGGGTAATTCCGCTACCAGTGACCGTTCCCCTTACAATAGAAGCACTTAGTCTCGGGTTTGGGTTCAACCTTGGGTTCCTTCACTGGAGCGGCAACTGGTTTGCCATCCATGAAGTTTCCCTTCTAGCCCTTGCCCTTCTTGAAACCAGTGGTCTTATTAAACCATCACCACTTGATGCTCCTTCTTGATTTCTACCTTTTGCGGTCTTAAGCACTGCGAACAGCTCCGGGATTAACTCCATCCCTTGCCTGTCATAGTTCATCACGAAGATCTAGTAGCTTAGTGATAGTGGCTAGAGAACTCTATCAATCACTATCTTATCTGGAATTTTAACTCCCACTTGATTTAAGTGATTGTAGCACCCAGACATTCTGAGCACATGCTCACTAGCTGAGCTATTCTCCTCCATCTTGTTGGCTAAAGAACTTGTTAGAGGTCTCACACCTCTCAACACGGGCATGAGCCTGAAATCCAAATTTCAGCTTTTGGAACATCTCATATGTTCTATGGCGTTTAAAACGTCATTGGAATCCCGATTCTAAGCCGTAAAGTATGGTGCACTAAACTATCAAGTAGTCATCATGACGTGTCTGTCAGGTGTTCACAACATCCACAGACGATCTTGTAGGGGTTTGCACATCGAACGGTGCATCAAAGACGTAAGCCTTCTGTGTAGCAGTGAGGACACTCCTCAGACTACGGACCCAGTCTGCATCATTGCTTACAATATCTTTCAACTTAATCTTTCTCTAGGAACGTATTGAAACAGGGAGCTACAACATGAGCTATTTATCTACAACATATTTGCAAAGACAATTTAGACTACGTTCATGATAATTGAGTTCATCTAATGAACTCCCACTCAGATAGACATCCCTCTAGTCATCTAAGTGAAACATGATCCGAGTCAACTAGGCCGTGTCCGATCATCACGTGAGACGGACTAGTCAACATCGGTGAACATCTTCATGTTGATCATATCTTCTATACGACTCATGCTCGACCTTTCGGTCTTTCGTGTTCCGAGGCCATGTCTGTACATGCTAGGCTCGTCAAGTCAACCTAAGTGTTTTTGCTGTGTAAATCTGGCTTACACCCGTTGTATTCGAACGTTAGAATCTATCACACCCGATCATCACGTGGTGCTTCGAAACAACGAACCTTCGCAACGGTGCACAGTTAGGGGGAACACCTTTCTTGAAATTTTAGTGAGGGATCATCTTATTTAAGCTACCGTCGTTCTAAGCAAATAAGATGTAAAACATGATAAACATCACATGCAATCAAATAGTGACATGATATGGCCAATATCATTTTGCTCCTTTTGATCTCCATCTTCGGGGCTCCATGATCATCGTTGTCACCGGCATGACACCATGATCTCCATCATCATGATCTCCATCATCGTGTCTTCTTGAAGTTGTCTCGTCATCTATTACTTCTACTACTATGGCTAACGCTTTAGCAATAAAATAAAGTAATTACATGACGTTTATGTTGACACGCAGGTCATAAATAAATAAAGACAACTCTTATGGCTCCTACCAGTTGTCATACTCATCGACATGCAAGTCGTGATTCCTATTACAAGAACATGAGCATTCTCATACATCACATATATCATTCATCACATCCTTTTGGCCATATCACATCACAAGGCATAAGCTGCAAAAACAAGTTAGACGTCCTCTAATTGTTGTTGCAAGTTTTTACGTGGCTGCTATAGGTTTCTAGCAAGAACGTTTCTTACCTACGCGAAAACCACAACGTGATATGCCAATTTCTATTTACCCTTCATAAGGACCCTTTTCATCGAATCCGATCCGACTAAAGTGGGAGAGACAGACACCCGCTAGCCACCTTATGCAACTAGTGCATGCCAGTCGGAGGAACCAGTCTCACGTAAGAGTACGTGTAAGGTCGGTCCGGGCCGCTTCATCCCACAATGCCGCCGAATCAAGATAAGACTAGTAACGGCAAGTAAATTGACAAAATCGACGCCCACAACTGCTTTGTGTTCTACTCGTGCATAGAAACTACGCATAGACCTAGCTCTGATACCACTATTGGGGATCGTAGCAGAAATTCAAAATTTTCTACGCATCACCAAGATCAATCTATGGAGTAATCTAGCAACAAGGGGAAGGAGAGTGCATCTACATACCCTTGTAGATCGCTAAGCATAAGCGTTCAAGTGAACAGGGTTGATGGAGTCGTACTCATCGTGATCCAAATCACCGATGATCCTAGTGTCGAACGGACAACACCTCCGTGTCCAACACACGTACAGCCCGGTGACGTCTCCTACGCCTTGATCTAGCAAGGGGAGAAGGAGAGGTTGGGGAAGACTCCATCCAGCAGCAGCACGACGGCATGGTGGTGGTGGAGGAGCGCGGGACTCCAGCAGGGCTTCGCCAAGCACTACGAGAGACGAGGAAGGAGAGGGGTAGGGCTGCGCCAACAGGGAGATTGAATCGTGTGTTGGGCTGCCCCTTTGCTCAAGTATATATAGGGGGAGGGGAGGGGCTGCGCCCCCACCTAGGGTTCCCTCCCTAGGGGTGGCGGAAGCCCCCAGATCCCATCTGGGAGGCGGCCAAGGGGGGGAGAGAGGGGGGCGCACCTAGGGTGGGCCTTAGGGCCCATCTGCACCTAGGGTTTGCCCCCTCTCCCCTTGAGGACGCCTTGGGCCTTGGTAGGAGGCATCCCAACCCACCTAGGGGCTGGTCCCTTCCCACTATTGGCCCATGTAAGCCTCCGGGGCTGGTGGCCCCACCTGGTGGACCCCCGGACCCCTCCGGTGGTCCCGGTACACTACCAGTGATGCCCGGAACAATTCCAGTGGCCAAAACCATACTTCCTATACATCAATCTTTACCTCCGGACCATTCCGGAACTCCTCGTGACGTCCGGGATCTCATCCAGGACTCCGAACAACATTCGGTAACCGCATACATACTTTCCCTATAACCCTAGCGTCATTGAACCTTAAGTGTGTAGACCCTACGGGTTTGGGAACCATGCAGACATGACCGAGACAACTCTCCGGCCGATAACCAACAGCGGGATCTGGATACCCATGTTGGCTCCCACATGTTCCATGATGATCTCATAGGATGAACCACGATGTCAAGGACTAAATCAATCCCGTATACAATTCCCTTTGTCTAGCGGTACGATACTTGCGCGAGATTCGATCGTCGGTATCCCGATACCTTGTTCAATCTCGTTACCAGCAAGTCTCTTTGCTCGTTCCATAACACATCATCCCGTGATCAAATCCTTGGTCACATTGTGCACATTATGATGATGTCCTACCGAGTGGGCCCAGAGATACCTCTCCGTTACACGGAGTGACAAATCCCAATCTCGATTCGTGCCAACCCAACAGATACTTTCGGAGATACTTGTAGTGTACCTTTATAGCCACCCAGTTACGTTATGACGTTTGGCACACCCAAAGCACTCCTACGGTATCCGGGAGTTGCACAATCTCATGGTCTAAGGAAATGATACTTGACATTAGAAAAGCTTTAGCATACGAACTACACGATCTTTGAGCTAGGCTTAGGATTGGGTCTTGTCCATCACATCATTCTCCTAATGATGTGATCCCGTTATCAATGACATCCAATGTCCATGGTCAGGAAACCGTAACCATCTATTGATCAACGAGCTAGTCAACTAGAGGCTTACTAGGGACATGGTGTTGTCTATGTATCCACACATGTATCTGAGTTTCCTATCAATACAATTCTAGCATGGATAATAAACGATTATCATGAACAAGGAAATATAATAATAACCAATTTATTATTGCCTCTAGGGCATATTTCCAACAGTCTCCCACTTGCACTAGAGTCAATAATATAGTTCACATCACCATGTGATTAACACTCACAGGTCACATCGCCATGTGACCAACATCTAAGAGTCTACTAGACTCAATGATCTAGTTCACATCACTATGTGATAAACACTCAAAGAGTTCTGGGTTTGATCATGTTATGCTTGTGAGAGAGGTTGTAGTCAATGGGTCTTGCCATATTCAGATCCCTATGTATTTTGCAAAACTTTATATCATAGATGTTGCTGCCACGTTCCACCTGGAGCTATTCCAAAGTGTTGCTCCATTATACGTATCCGGTATCTCTACTCAAAGCTATCCGGATAGGTGTTAAGCTTGCATCGACGTAACTCTTTACGTCGAACTCTTTATCACCTCCATAACCGAGAAACATTTCCTTATTCCTCTAAGGATAATTTTGACCGCTATCTGGTGATCTACTCCTAGATCACCTTTGCACCCTCCTGCCAGACATGTGGCAAGGCACACATCAGGTGCGGTACTTCAGCATGGCATACCGTATAGAGCCTATGACAAGAGCATAGGGGACGACCTTCGTCCTTCCTCTTTCTTCTGTCGTGGTCAAGCTTTGAGTCTTACTCAACTTCACACCTTACAACTCAGGTAAGAACCCCTTCTTTGACTGATCTATTTTGAACTCTTTCAAAAACATGTCAAGGTGTGCGTTCTTTGAAAGTATCATCAGGCGTCTTGATCTATTTCTATAGATCTTGATGCCCAATATGTAAGCAGCTTTATCCAGGTCTTCCTTTGAAAATCACTCTTCAAACAACCGTTTATGCTTTCCAGAAATTCTACATTATTTCAGATCAATAATATGTCATCCAGATATACTTATCAGAAATATTGTAGTGCTCCCACTCACTTTCTTGTAAATACAAGTTTCTAGCAAACATTGTATAAACCTAAAAGCTTTGATCACTCCATCAAAACATATATTCCGACTCCGAGATGCTTTGAAAGTGCGCTATATCGACTAGAGGGGGGTGAATAGGCGATTTTTATGAAAGTCTTCAAAACGTGGAAGTTATGAAGACGAAATAAACCTATTACCCTGCAGCGGAAGGTAGACTACACTAGGCAAGCCATAGTCAATTATTCAATAAAGTGAAAGCACAATGACTAAGAGCAGCAATGTAGTAAAGATCAAGTAGGAAGAAATTATGAAGCCAAACAGAACACGCAGTCACTCAGTGAAGATAAAAGATAGTGCAATCATACAATGTCTTCACAAGGAGTAACAATACGTAAAGAGAAGGGAAGGATGAAACCAGTGACTTGTTGAAGACAATGATGTGTTGGACCAGTTCCAGTTGCTGTGACAACTATACGTCTGGTTAGGGCGGCTAGGTATTTAAACCTGAGGACACACAGTCCCGGACACCCAGTCCTGAACACACAGCTCAGGACACCCAGTCCTCACCGTATTCCCCTTGAGCTAAGGTCACACAGACCTCACCCAATCACTCTGGTAAGTCTTCAAGGTAGACTCCCAAACCTTCACAGACTTCATTCACCGGCGATCCACAATGTCTCTTGGATGCTCAGAACACGATGCCTAACCGGCTGGAGGATGCACAGTCCTCAAGTGTAATAAGTCTTCAGATCACACAGACAAGAAGACTTAAGTGATGCCTAATTCTCTTTGGCTCGGGGTGGTTAGGGCTTTATCCTCGCAAGGAATTCTCTCTCAAATGCTTCGAGGTGGGTTGCTCTCAAACGAAAAAAGCCTTACACTAACTCTGAGTAGCCAACCGTTTATGGTTGTCGGGGGTGGGCTATTTATAGCCACTAGGCAACCCGACCTGATTTGTCCGAAATGACCCTGGGTCACTAAGGAACTGACACGTGTTCCAACGGTCAGATTTCAAACTCACATGAGAACTTTACTTGGGCTACAAGCAAAGATGACTTGTCCGACTCTGGACAAGATTCGCTCTCATAGTCTTCACTCGAAGACATAGGTTTTGTTTAAGCATCACTTCAGTCATTCTGAATGGTTCTCTTGGACCCCACTTAACAGTACGGTGGTTCCTATGACTCAATAAAGAAGAAAAAGAACTACGAAAGATCTAAGTCTTCGAGCTCCATAGGCTTCATGCGATGTCTTCTCTTGTCATAGTCTTCAATGTGAATGTCTTCATATACCACCTTTGACTTCAATGTCTTCATACATTTTTAGGGGTCATCTCTGGTAGGAAAACCGAATCAATGAGGGACTTCTACCTGTGTTATCCTGCAATTCTCACAAACACATTAGTCCCTCAACTAGGTTTGTCATCAATACTCCAAAACCAACTAGGGGTGGCACTAGATGCACTTACAATCTCCCCCTTTTTGGTGATTGATGACAAACTAGTTGAAGTTTTCAATGGGGAATATAATATGTGAAATTGTAAAGCATAAGGAATTGTCTTCATAAGTTGCAAGGGCTCCCCCTGAAGATGTGCATATAAGTAGTTTGCTTTTGGAATGCAAATGCACATGGCAGGTTGTGCTTGTGGAGATCCTTTTCAACTTATGATGACAATCCACTATGCATGAAAAGGGTATGTGAAGATCCACTTCAACTTATGATGACAATCCACTATGCATGTGAAAGTATATGAAGATAATGACATGCATAATGGAAAATGGACGTCTACAAAATGATCTAAGTGCGGAATTTGTCGTCGCACATGCGGAATTTATCATCGCATCACAAGGTGGCAAATAGGTAGTAGACAACCATCGAGTTTTAAGTGTTACAACTCAAAGAACCAAATGTATCAAAACGAGAGTTGTAAACACGAAGCAAAATATAAAGCACCCGCCCATATGGACCCGCTTGAAGACTATCAAACTCAGCTTCTCCCCCTTTTGTCAGTAAGGACCAAAAAGGTTTGAAGACATAGAGCATCTACCCGTTCCCATGAAGAGTAGGTGAAGCAGCAGGGTCGTTGGTGGTGTTTGGCGGTGCAGAAGAGCTTGGAGCAGAGTCAAAGCATGCTGAAGGAGGTGGCGGTGAAGTAGCATCGTCTTCATCCTCGATCACTCTAGCATTCACAGTTGCAGCAGAGGAAGAGAACTCAGAGTCTTCAAGATATGGAGTTCGTCGCAGCACTGCCCTTCGAGGAGGTGTGGAGTCAAACTTGAAGCGCTCAATGAAGCCATCCTCTTGAAGATCATCTTCAGAACACATCAGTGTCAGCCCTTTCCATGTGCGGCGAGAGGTTTCATGGGCAACAAAAGCATTCTTGGTGGCAAGATTGCGAATGCGATTAACATCCACCAAGAGGCTTTGCATTTGACGCTTCAGCCAGTCATGATGCCTATCCTGTTTCTGATGAAGAGCCACAAGAAGCTCTTGATTGTTGAGAACACGAGTGCGCTTCTTGGGTCGTGGAGCAGTTGTACTGTTAGTGGCTTCAGTGAGAGCAGGATGCGGTGCACGTGTAGTGCCAGCCAAAGGATACACACAAGCGACTGCTTCAACTCCTTCAATGTTCTAAGAGAAACTCTGATGCTCTGCATTCTGAAGACTTAGGGGTTCCTTGGCAGGCTCAGGATAGATGGCTTCAATAGACATATCCACATCAGGCAGAAAAATCCAATGATTGCGAGCAGATGGCTGATATGAGATAGTGGAGTGAAGTTTGATCAGCCGCATGACCCATGGGGCGTAGAACTTCAAGCCAAACAGATCAGAGCCTGATGCAGCCAGTTGGCGAATGAAGAAGTCTTGTGCATTGAAGCATTTTCCATGAAGAATATAGAAGACCAAAGTCTTCATTGCACCTTCAAGCTTGGCATGTGGAGAGTGCCCTTTGATGGGCCAGAGAGTTCGTCTTATGATGTGATAAATAGTCCTTGGCAGATACTCTAGGTCTTCAACAAAGAACTCTTTGGGATATGCAGCATCTTGGGGTAATGGCTTCATCATATTGAGCATCTGACTCATGTTAGGTTCAGGTTTCTGAAAGATGCTCTCCACAGGTTCACTGTGAAGTTGACAGCCAGATTTGTAGAGATCTCCGGGAGTGGGCAGACCAGTGAGCTCAATGATGTCAAAGGCTTTGGCTTCGTGATGAACGTTTCCTGTCATCCACTCCAGGATCCAAGTCTTCGGATCTCTGTTATACCCGCGGATGTGAAGTGTGGCATAGAATTGGAGCAGCAACTCTTCATTCCAATGCTCTTGGTTAGTGACGAATGGCAGCAATCTAACTTCTTTGAAGCAATCCAGAGCTTCTTCCAGATAGGGCAGACCAGCTATAGCTTCAATGTCAAGACGCTTGTGTGGGAAGATGCGGCCTTGATTGTATAGAATGCAGGAGTAATAGCTTCGCTGCAGATAGCTCCAGAACCGATCAGATGATATCCTTTCCCTTGAGTAGGGGTTCCTGGAGCTATTGAAGAATGTGTTGTCTGCTCTGAAGCCATTGATATTGAAGGATCCAGGTGCTGATGCAGGACCTGGGAACCTGGGCAATCTTGGGATAGGCTTCTGTACCTGTGGCCTGTGCTCAACATGATAGTCGAACTGGGGACCGGCAGCAGGTGCAGGAACAGAAGCAGTGGGATCAGTGGCTTCGCAGACTTCTGATGCTTTTGTTGGGGAGGGCTCCACATTAGCTTCAGCCATGACAGCGTTAGTGGCTTCATTAGTGGTGGTGGCAGCCTCAAGATTTTCAACCTCCACTTGACGAGTTGGAGGGTCGGTCACAATCACGTTCTCCTCGAGAACCGCTTCTTGGTGGGACAGGGGAGTAGCAGCAGCTTGTGGGACTTCTTCTTCATTGGCTGATGCAGCCGGAATGTCTTCAGCAGTTTCAGCTTCAGACGCGGAGACTGGAGGCCTAGGTCCTTTGCGAAGCCTGCGCAACGCAGGCGACGCCTATGTAGTTGGAGTTGGCTGGGCCTCAAAGTCTTCTTCCTCTTGTGGGCAATCAGCCCATGAAGCATCCTGAGCGATTGGCGTCAGAGGACGACCAATGCTGATGAGTTCGATGTTCTCGAGCTGAGGAAGGACTGCACCATCTTCTACATGGTCATGTGGACCAATGTCTTCAGCAGCGATGGGATCAGCTGCTGGAAAGTCTTCAGCTTCATGAGCCTCTGTGAAAGCAGGCTCATGGATTGTCAGTTGGCGTTCAACGTCAGGACGAACCATGGAAATGGGTTCAACTATCAAAGGCTCTGTGGGAGCAGCCCGATCCTTCTTGGTCTTCTTCTTCTTCTTGGAGGGGGCAGTAGGAGAGGCTTCAGGATGTTTCCTCTTCCTGGCTTCAGCCTCAGCAGTCCTCGTCTTCTTGAGCCCTGAAGCGGTTGACCGGCTTTTTGGCTTCGAGCCAGTCATTCTAGTTGGGAAGACAATGGGATCTGCTTCCTGCCTTGGTGCGTCAGGTTCAGCCGTAGCGGGCTTCTTCATCTTCTTTGCTGCCATCCTGGGGTCGATGCCAGGACGCCCAAGGGCCTTGCGCTTCTCAGCCTCATTGTAGGCCTGCACACATTTGTCAGCCAGAACCTTCATGCGCTCACGAGAACCCTGAGCTTCTGCATGTTTCTTGAGAAAGGCTTCCTTGAGCCCGTGCAGCATAATCTTGAAGTTCTTCACCTCTTGCACGCTGAGCTTGGCCATATGCTTCTTGAACTGAGCCTTTTCATAGTCAATCTTTTGCTTCAGTTCAACAATGCGCTGGGCGATAGCTAACTCTAAAGCAACGGCACCATGGAAGGCGACACTGAGGCCAATGGGTAGTTGCAGATCATCGAAGCTGATGTTTGGTGTGTCAAACCATTCATTAATGAAGTTTTGGATGATTGTTACATCAAAGAGAGGCAGATCATTGAAGATTTCTGCTTCTTCTTTGCTCTTGATGAGTTCCTCAAGAGCGTCATCTGTAAGATCTTCATCACTTGACAGATCAATGGCATCATTGCGCAGAATGGCAGCAGCTGTTAGCTCTTGGACGGTGTGTGGCAGAGGCATCTTGACCTTCTGGGGCTTCTAGATGCGTGACAAATCTTTAGACTGCACACTGTCTTCAAGAGGTGCAGTTGCCAGTGGCTTCGCCCATGAGAGTTTTGGAGCAGAGGCAGGCTTTGAAGCTTTTGGCTGGTTCTTTAGCTTCGGTGCTGCAGGCGCTTTATCTGATTCAGTGTCATCTGCAGGCTCGTTCACGGCAGTCCCTTGAACCAAGATATGGGTGATGAGACCTTCAAGGTTGTAGAAAGGACCGACGACATTGGGTTCTGCATCACGTGTGCCGCCAGCCCTTGGAGCAGAAGGACCAGGGTTGAAGTCTAGTCCAATGTCTTCTTGTTTTGCTTTGCTGAGTTCTGGGCAAACTGGAAGTTGTGCTTGAACAGAATGTCGTCACGACACCATAGCAGGGACGATGGGTCAGCATTCGCAGGTTGTGGTCCACGGACCATGCAGGGATAGAAGCCTTGTTCAATGGTTTCCTCTCTAGTTCTGGGTTGAAGATTTTTGTAGAGGATGTCTCCCCATGGTGGCTTGATGGCATTCTTTTCAGCATATTCCTTGGTCACAAATCTGTACTTGAACCACTGTTCTGCCCAATAGCGTCGAATCCATTGGATTCGTGTCTTGCGCTGATTGTAATCATCTTCAGGATCTGTCTTGTACAACTCTGAGAGGTCATCGGGCAGATCTCTTGATGTTTCTCCTTGACGCTTTCTGCCACCCTTCCTTGCTGATTTTTCTGAAGCCATGAACCTTAATCTGAAAGGCTTCAATACGTTCAGAGGCTTCAAAGGTTTTCGCTTGCTGGACAAACAGGAACTGGCTTCGAGAGAATTTATGTGATGCTGTAAGAATTCTGCAAATGAATGCAGACTATGAGAACCAAAGGATTCTCCCACGGACATGTACCTGTGAAAGCATTAAGGTGCGAGGGAAGGGGAAGAGGTCATATGCATTCTCAGAAGATTTTGAAGATAAATCAGTTTAGAAGACATTGACCTCATCGTGCGAAGACATTCACTCATAGACAAGGAGTTGGTTCCAGATTTGTACGAATCCACATATCAGTACAATTGAGGAATCTAACTACTTTGTGAAGCATAAGCGAATATACTAGGCATGTTATGAGATGCAGTATGAAAGGGATCCAACTTGTGTGAATAGAAACTGCTTGTGGTAGAAAGTGATAAAGCTATAGGATCAAAGGGGGCCGTAAAAAGGAGGTTTTATTTACCACACGAAGAACTTCTAGATGAAGTGGAAGAGGAGGCCGAGTAGTTCGATCTTCCGTGTCCTAACTTGGTGACAGAGGACACCTACAGCGACGGCGGAGAGGACGATTTCCGCGGTCGGCGTGAAGACAGCGTCGGAGAGGTTGCGGCAGTGAAGCGCTTCGTCGCCGGCGTTGTCGAGTGCTAGCGGTAGCGCTAGGGTTCGTGCGAGAGTGGAAGAAGAGATAATGATTGTGGTGAGGCATGTATTTATAGCTACAGGGGCGGCACTGCGTTATTACACAGGTGCCCTTGGCGATTCACATCTGATGAGCACGTGGCCGTCATGCAGCATATCGGGGTTGTTCCATGTCCCATGCACGCCTGGATTGTTGGGTGGTCGTTCCCACTTCTCCGGGTTTCAGGTGAAGGAATGAGCATTGAAAACGGACTTAATGGTTGTCTCTGTATCTTCTGCTGACAAGGACGTAGAGAAGACATTCGACAATTTCAATAGAATGCATATGATTTGGAGATAGAAAGCATAGAGAGGTTAGGGTCCGATCACATTCACTTAGTTCAAAAGATTCAACAAGAAGACATAGCTATAAGTGAATGCTGTAGAGGACAGAACACTAGTATATGTATATATATAATCAACATAGTGAAGACAATCATGAAGACATGTTGAGATTGAAGCCAAACCAAATGTGAAGACATGGCTAATGTAACACCATGAGTGAAGCACTTCAAACAGAGAGTTTGGTGGTGGCTTTACCCACCGTATAGGAAGTATTAGACCCAGACATGGCGCACAATTATCGTGGCGCTCCGAAGTCAAATTCCACATTAATGTATTCACACTTAGAATGTATGTCTTCATTGATTGAAGATATACTTTTCTTCGTGTGTTGCACATCTAAGTCATCAATATGCATAAGTGTTAGGATGTGTGCCTAATCACAGGACATTTGAGGATTCCAAGATATTTAGCTCACACCGTAACTTGCAAAATCTCTTCTCATCCAAGGGCTTGGTGAAGATATCTGCCAATTGCTCTTCAGTGTTGACGTGTATGATATCAATATCTTCCTTCACAACATGATCTCTGAGAAAGTGATGACGAATTTCAATGTGCTTTGTCTTCGAGTGCTGAACTGGGTTGTTGGCAATCTTGATGGCGCTTTCATTGTTGCAGTAGAGTGGCACTTGCTTCAGATGAATGCCATAGTCCTTGAGTGTTTGCTTCATCCACAGAAGCTGAGTGCAGCAAGATCCAGCAGCAATGTATTCAGATTCAGCAGTGGAGAGAGATACACAGTTCTGCTTCTTTGAAGACCAACATATAAGTGATCGTCCGAGAAAATGACATGTTCCTGATGTAGACTTGCAATCCACCTTGTCACCAGCATAATCAGCATCCGAGAATCCAACCAGATCAAACTCTGACCCCTTTGGATACCATAATCCTAGAGTTGGGGTGTGAGCCAAATATCGAAGAATTCGCTTCACAGCTAAGTGATGCGACTCCTTTGGTGCCGCTTGGAATCGAGCACACATGCAAACACTAAGCATAATATCTGGCCTAGATGCACATAGATAAAGTAAGGAACCAATCATGGAGCGGTATACCTTTTGATCGAAATCTTTACCATTGTCGTCAGGACCCAGATGATGTTTGGCTGGCATTGGCGTCGTGAAGCCTTTGCAGTCTTGCATACCAAACTTCTTCAGGCAATCTTTGAGATACTTCTCTTGAGATATGAAGATGCCGTTGCATTGCTGTCGTATTTGGAGACCGAGAAAGAACTTCAGCTCTCCCATCATGGACATCTGATATTGCTCTTGCATCATATATCCAAACTCTTCACTGTACTTCTGATTGGTGCAGCCAAAGATAATGTCATCCACATATATTTGGCACACAAAAGTTCAACATCATATGTCTTCGTGAAGAGAGTGGGGTCGAGGGAACCAGGTATGAAGCCTTTGCTCTTCAGGAAGTATTTGAGTGTGTCATACCAAGCCCGAGGGGCTTGTTTGAGGCCATACAGTGCCTTGTTGAGCTTGTATACCATGTCAGGATGTTTTGGATCTTCAAAGCCAGGCGGTTGTGCAACATACACTTCTTCTTCAATCTTGCCATTGAGAAAAGCACTCTTCACATCCATTTGATATAGAAGTATGTTATGATGATTTGCATAGGCCAGCAGTATGCGTATGGCTTCAAGTCGAGCCACAGGAGCAAATGTTTCATCGAAGTCAATGCCTTCCACTTGAGTATATCCTTGAGCAACAAGGCGAGCTTTGTTTCTGACAACTTGACCATGCTCATCTTGCTTGTTGCGGTATATCCATTTGGTGCCAATTATGTTGTGCTTCCGAGGATCAGGACGCTTAACCAGTTCCCATACATTATTCAGCTCAAACTGTTGAAGCTCTTCTTGCATAGCTTGAATCCATTCAGGTTCCATGAAGGCTTCTTCAACTTTCTTGGGTTCTGTTATTGAGACGAATGCGAAGTGCCCACAGAAATTTGCCAGCTGAGTCGCCCTTGAATGAGTAAGCGGACCAGGTGCATTGATGCTATCAATTATTCTCTCAATCTGCACTTCATTAGCAACACAAGGATGTACAGGGCGAAGATTTTGCTCTTGCTGATCATTGTCATTGTTAGTGGGATTGTCTTCAGACTTAGCATTGTCTTCAGGTTGATCAAGTGCGGAGATGATAAGTTCCTCTTCAGGTTGAGCTTCAGAGGGTATGATTTCTCCAGTTCCCATTAGCTTGATTGATTCGCTGGATGGAACTTCATCTAGCACATTTGGCAGGTGCTCTCTTTGTGAACCGTTAGTCTCAGCAAATCGCACATCCACTATTTCAACCACTTTATAGAGAAAGAGATTGAAGAATCTGTAGGAGTGTGAATCCTTTCCATATCCAAGCATAAAACCCTCATGTGCTTTTGGTGCAAATTTTGAAGTGTGATGTGGATCCTTGATCCAGCACCTGGCACCAAATACTCTGAAGTAACTGACATTTGGCTTCTTGCCAGTAAGGAGCTCATAAGATGTCTTGTTCAGAAGCTTGTGAAGATAAACACAATTGATTGTATGGCATGCAGTATCAATGGCTTCGGGACAGAATTTTCTTGGGGTCTTGTATTCATCTAGCATCATTCTAGCCATCTCAATGAGTGTTCTGTTCTTGCGTTCGACGACGCCATTCTGCTGTGGCGTGTACGGGGCCGAGAATTCATGTGTGATGCCCAAGGTATCAAGATATGTATCAAGGCCAGTGTTCTTGAATTCAGTGCCATTGTCACTTCTGATGTGCTTTATCTTGGCGCCATAATTGTTCATAGCTCGATTGGCGAAGCGTCTGAAGACATCCTGCACTTCAGTCTTGTAAATGATTATGTGCACCCAAGTATATCTAGAATAATCATCAACAATAACAAAGCCATAGAGGCAAGCAGTAGTAGTAAGATTTGTGTAATGAGTGGGACCGAAAAGATCCATGTGGAACAGTTCGAAGGGTCGAGTGGTTGTCATGATTGTCTTCGAGGGATGTTTGGCCCTTGTCATCTTCCCTGCTTCACAGGCACCGCATAAGTGATCTTTCTTGAACTTGACGCCCTCGATGCCTATGACATGCTTCTTCTTTGCAAGGGTGTGGAGGTTCCTCATGCCATCATGACCTAGCCTCCGATGCCAGAGCCAGCATTCTGAAGCCTTTGCTAGAAGACATACGGCAAGTTGTGGTCCTGCCGAAAAATCTACCACGTACAAATCATCTTTCCGATACCCTTCAAACACTAGAGACTTGTCAGATTCCATTAGTACAAGGCAACAATATTTTCCAAATATTACGATCATGTTCAAATCGCAAAGCATTGAGACAGACATTAAGTTGAAGCCAAGGGATTCAACAAGCATGACTTTATCCGTGTGTTGATCCTTTGAGATTGCAACTCTACCTAGACCCAATACCTTACTTTTAACAGTGTCAGCAAATGTGATGTGACTCTTGTCAGATGGACGTAAGGTTGAGTCCATAAGAAGGCTTCTTTTGCCAGTCATGTGGTTGGTACACCCACTATCAATAATCCATTCTGAAGACGCTAGTGTCGTACCCTACAGTGCAGTTAGGGGGATAGGCTTCACGAAGAGAATTGTGAAGCAAAAACATTTGACGAACCAGTGGGTTATGAAAGCTTAGATCCAGATTAGGACTGATAGGGAGAGTAGTAAGTGATTCAGGAACGAAGTACATAGTAAGACCATTCGGGCATTTGATCTTGCGCCCTACAAGATGTTTAAGGTCCCAGCAATAGCGTCAGACGATTTTGGTTTTCTGCTGGAGACCTTTCCCTGCAAAAGAGAGTTAAGCTTTCTTAGCCACCCACATCTTCAAGGGTGGCTTAGAAGCAATAAGTCTAAGTGCAGCATCTGAGAATTTTGGCTTTGGAGCCCTAGCAAAAAGTCTTGCAGGCGGACAATAGTACTCATAAGAATAAGTAGAATAGTTCTTAGTCTTATGAACATGGCGGTTTGATGAACCGCGCTCATATTCACAGGCCTGAGTATAGTTTCCCTGCAAAACATTTGCGTTAGTGCGACTCAGGTGAGTCCTCTGTCTGTATGAAGCCTTTGGACCGTATGAAGTCTGTGGTCTGAGGTTTGTCTTCTTCATGTGTGGTGTCATGATGACATTCACAGGAAGATTCTCCAGACACTTTTTTGGAACCCAGATCTTCTTCATAGGCGGTCCATTCCTGCAGTTAGTACCAATGTACCTGGCAAACACTTCACCATTTTGATTCTTAAACAGTTTATAGTTAGCATCAAAGGATTCATCAATGACAATGGGATTTGCACAAGAGAAGCCAGATAGATTGGATAGATCTGCTGAAGATTCCTTTGCAGCAACCCATGTGGTTTTGGGGTACTGCTCAGGTTTCTAGTAAGAACCATCAGCATTCATTTTCCTTACGAACCCAACACCCTCTTTCCTAGGGTTTCGGTTCAAGATCTGCTTTTTGAGGACATCACATAGTGTCTGATGCCCTTTAAGACTTTTGTACATCCCTGTTTCAAGCAATGTCTTCAACCTAGCATTCTCATCAGCAATAGCAGTGGAATCCTCAGCAGAGGGGTTAGTTCCCACATCAACAGTTGAAGATATTGCAACAGTAGCAGCAGTAGAACATTCAGCAACAGTAGTAGCATTATCACGCTCAATGCACTTAAGACATGGTGGTTCAAATCCTTCCTGAGCGGAACTGATCTGTTTGGAGCGAAGTGACTCATTTTCCTTTTGAAGATCTTCATGAGCCGCTCTCAATTTCTCAAGATCTTGCTTCCTTTGAAGATAATCATAGGAAAGCTTTTCATGAGTTGTTGAGAGCGTTTCTTGACGACTTTCAAGTTTCTCATACTTAACGTGAAGATTTTTTATATCTTCAATTAAGGACTCAGAACGAGTCATTTCAGCGCCTAACAGATCATCGCTTTTGTCTAACAGTTTTTGAATATGTTCCATGGCTTTCTCTCGTTCAGTTGCAATTTTAGCAAGTGTTTTGTAGCTAGGTTTTGAACCACAATCAAAGTCATCGTCACTGGATGTTTGATAGTGAGTAGTGCGTGTGTTTACCTTGGCACCGCGTGCCATGAAGCAGTAGGTAGGAGCGGAGTAGTCCTTGTCATTTGCATCGGTGTCGGTGATGAGGTCATTGTCTTTAGTGTTGAAGATGGACTTGGCAACGTATGCTGTAGCCAGACTTGCGACGCCAGAATCGAACTCCTCCTCAGACTCCACCTCCACCTCCTCAGAAGCGGACTCCTCCTCTGAATCCATTTCCTTGCCAACAAATGCATGTGCCTTGCCAGATGAGCTCCTCTTGTGTGATGAAGACTTTGAAGAAGACTTGGAAGAGGACTTTGAGTATTTCTTCTTCTTCTTGTCGTCAGAGTCATATTCCTTGCTCTTCTTCTTCTTTTTGTTCTCATTGTCCCACTGCGGACACTCAGAGATGAAGTTGCCAGGTTTCTTGCACTTGTGACATGTTTTCTTCTTGTAGTCGTGAGCAGAAGCTTCATCATTCCTTAAGCTTGATCGGGAAGACTTTCTGAAGCCTTTCTTCTTGGTGAATTTTTGGAACTTCTTGACAAGCATAGCAAGTTCCCTTCCAATGTCTTCAGGATCATCAGAACTACTGTTAGATTCTTCTTCAGATGAGGAGACAGCTTTTGCCTTCAAGGCACGAGTTCGCCCATAGTTTGGACCGTAGATATCTCTTTTCTCAGAAAGCTGAAACTCATGTGTGTTGAGCCTCTCAAGTATGTCAGACGGCTTGAGTGTCTTGAAATCAGGACGTTCTTGAATCATCAGGGCTAGGGTGTCAAACGAACTGTCAAGTGATCTCAGTAGTGTCTTGACGACTTCATGCTTGGTGATCTCAGTAGCGCCAAGGGCTTGAAGCTCATTCGTGATGTCAGTGAGTCGATCAAATGTGAGCTGGACATTCTCATTGTCATTTCTCTTGAAGCGGTTGAACAGGTTGCGAAGGACACTGATTCTCTGATCTCTCTGGGTTGAGACACCTTCGTTGACCTTGGAGAGCCAGTCCCAGACTAGCTTAGATGTTTCCAAAGCACTCACGCGGCCATACTGTCCTTTGGTCAGATGACCACAGATGATATTCTTGGCAGTAGAGTCCAGTTGAACGAACTTCTTGATGTCAGCAGCAGTGACACCTTCTCTAGCCTTGGGAACGCTGTTCTTGACAACATACCATAGGTCGACGTCAATTGCTTCAAGATGCATGCGCATCTTATTCTTCCAGTAGGGATATTCAGTTCCATCGAAGACGGGGCACGCAACGGAGACTTTAATTATCCTTGCAGTCGACATAGCTAAAACTCCAGGTGGTTAAACCGAATCACACAGAACAAGGGAGTACCTTGCTCTGATACCAATTGAAAGTGCGTTATATCGACTAGAGGGGGGTGAATAGGCGATTTTTATGAAAGTCTTCAAAACGTGGAAGTTATGAAGACAAACGACCGAAATAAACCTATTACCCTGCAGCGGAAGGTAGACTACACTAGGCAAGCCATAGTCAAGTATTCAATAAAGTGAAAGCACAATGACTAAGAGCAGCAATGTAGTAAGGATCAAGTAGGAAGAAATTATGAAGCCAAACAGAACACGCAGTCACTCAGTGAAGATAAAAGATAGTGCAATCATACAATGTCTTCACAAGGAGTAACAGTACGTAAAGAGAAGGGAAGGATGAAACCAGTGACTTGTTGAAGACAATGATGTGTTGGACCAGTTCCAGTTGCTGTGACAACTGTACGTCTGGTTAGTGCGGCTAGGTATTTAAACCTGAGGACACACAGTCCCGGACACCCAGTCCTGAACACGCAGCTCAGGACACCCAGTCCTCACCGTATTCCCCTTGAGCTAAGGTCACACAGACCTCACCCAATCACTCTGGTAAGTCTTCAAGGTAGACTCCCAAACCTTCACAGACTTTGTTCATCGGCGATCCACAATGTCTCTTGGATGCTCAGAACGCGACGCCCAATCGGCTGGAGGATGCACAGTCCTCAAGTGTAATAAGTCTTCAGATCACACAGACAAGAAGACTTAACTGATGCCTAATTCTCTTTGGCTCGGGGTGGTTAGGGCTTTATCCTCGCAAGTAATTCTCTCTCAAATGCTTCGAGGTGGGTTGCTCTCAAACGACAAAAGCCGTACACTAACTTTGAGCAGCCAACCGTTTATGGTTGTAGGGGGTGGGCTATTTATAGCCCCTAGGCAACCCGACCTGATTTGTCCGAAATGACCCTGGGTCACTAAGGAACTGACACGTGTTCCAACGGTCAGATTTCAAACTCACACGGCAACTTTATTTGGGCTACAAGCAAAGCTGACTTGTCCGACTCTGGACAAGATTCGCTCTCATAGTCTTCACTCGAAGACATAGGTTTTGTTTAAGCATCACTTCAGTCATTCTGAATGGTTCTTTTGGACCCCACTTAACAGTACGGTGGTTCCTATGACTCAACAAAGAAGAAAAAGAACTACGAAAGATCTAAGTCTTCGAGCTCCATAGGCTTCATGCGATGTCTTCATATACCACCTTTGACTTCAATGTCTTCATACATTTTTAGGGGTCATCTCTGGTAGGAAAACCGAATCAATGAGGGACTTCTACCTGTGTTATCCTGCAATTCTCACAAACACATTAGTCCCTCAACTAGGTTTGTCGTCAATACTCCAAAACCAACTAGGGGTGGCACTAGATGCACTTACATGCTTGCTCTAGTCCATAGAAGGATTGCTGGAGCCAGCATACCTTTTAGCATCCTTAGGATCATCAAAAACTTTTATTGTATCACATACAACTTTTCTTACGAAAACTTGGTAAGAAAACTTGTTTTGACATCCATCTGTAAGATTTCATAATCGAAAAATACAGCTAATGCTAACATGATTCCGACAGACTTAAGCATCGCTACGGGTGAGAAATTCTCATCATAGTCAACTCCTTGAACTTGTGAGAAGACTCTTTCCCACAAGTCGAGCTTCATAGATGGCAACATTACCGCCCATGTCCGTCTTCTTCTTTAAGATCCATTTATCTCAATGGCTTGCCGATCATCGGGCAAGTCCACCAAAGTCCATACATGGATCCTATCTCGGATTTCATGGCTTCTAACCATTTGTCGGAATACGGGCCCACCATCGCTTCTCCATAGCTCGTAGGTTCATTGTTGTCTAACAACATGATATCTTAGACAGGATTACCGTACCACTCAGGAGTAGTATTTCCAACATTCATTACACCTGTATTTTACGCGTTGTTTCCGATGACGAGTAAATTACACTTGTATGTTAATACAAGTTTGAAATAAACCAGAGCTCCCAAGCGCGGCCTTACCGTTTCATGTCGTCTCAGTTTCTCGAAGGTGCTCATAGGTGTCCGATGATCCTAGCTTCCTGAATGAGCAGCGGGCGCTGTATCAGACCATCCGTAGGGCCCGCGACACCCTCTCCATTGTCCTTCGAGTTGTTGCGCTCGCCGTGGCGCCGAGCATTGTTAACATCATCAATGAACATGAGGATTCAGGAGATGACTTTATTTTGACTAGATGACACTAGGGACCCACTAGGGCCATAGCCGTACGTACGCAAGTGCCTCCTTATTATGTACAACTATATTTTTTTTGCTTTCTCCTAGTTTCCTGACATCAGGGTCCCACACCATTGTCAACCTATGTAGTCAATATAAACGAGAGAATTGCACAAGGTGCGGCCGACAGCTGGGACCAACTAGCTCGAGCAATATTTGTGTTTTTGAGGCTATTGACGCTCAAAAGGGGCACAATCGTAAAAGTTGCTTTAATCTATGTCAAGATTAATTCAAACTTATGATTGGAAGTCACCATGATATGGCTTTCTTTGAGAAGATCAAGATGGATATGGAAGTGGTCTAAAACGGAGTCCGGACGCAAAAGTTATGACAAGTTCAGAGATGCTCATGGTGACACCAGATTAAAGAATGGATTGAAACCCAATTACGATGCCTCCAAATGGAAAACTTTTCAATATGAAAGTTGTGCGTCTCGTCGAAACAGATGATTTTGATATAAAAATCGTCTTAATCCGAGGTCGTATGCAAAAGTTACAGCCAATACAAGGCGCTGCTGCACTGGATGGCCGGACACTCTGGGGAAAACCATCTGGGTTTTGATTTTCTCTGTGGATGACCGGACACTCCGGGTATGTTAGTCCGGGTTTTAAATTTGGCTGTTGCATACTTTGGAAAACAGCCGAAAACCCCCTCAAGATGGCCTTAGATCAAAAAACGTTCAACATGAAAGTTGTTCCTCTCGTCGAAACGGTCAAGATTGCTTTTGGGCTCGTTTCCATCCGAGGTCGTTTACTCCCCCGAACATGGCCCACAACATGCAGCCAGATTTTACCGAACAGTTTTGGAAAGTTCAGACCAAACAAATCCGAATTGGACTAGGGTTTTGGACGTGAATTGAAGCCTTTTCCTTGCACGGGAAGTCCAGCCGCCTCTTATATACTCAAGGGGTGATGGCCGATTGGACAACACACAATCGATCAAATCATCTACCACTTTTTATCTTTTATCTTTTCTCCCTAACCCTAGTTCTTCTTCTTCCTCGTTCTTCGTCTGTTCTTCTTGTTGCAGGGCGGCGAACCTCGAGGCCCTAGGGGCGATCAGGTCGACCTAGGGCAGCCTATAGCCGCCGCGCGCCCTGACGGGGTCCCTCCTGGGCATGTGGGGTTTCGGGTCCTCAAAAGCACCCACCGGATTGTCTTGCGTACCGCGCTTCCGGACGGGTGTCCTTCGACGCGAGCTGCGGTGCATCACCCTCAGTGTTGGAGGTACACGGTGACGTGTTCATGTGCGAACACACTTTTTGGCGACTCCACTGGGGATCGAAGCTTTGAACGGTCTCCAGCCCGTTCTTGCTACGAAGAGATCGACATCTAGGGTTTGCAATCTACAAGGGTAATATGAATACCCAATTCCCTACTGTGGATGCAAATAATTCATATGGTGTTACTAGATTGTTCAATGAGTATACTCTATCGGCCAGCCCTAGTTTGTTCAATCATGCATCTAATTACGTGCATAGGCCGATTCAAAGTAATTTACATGCTTCAACTTTTTATGATACTAGTAATGTGCATCATATGTATCCCAACTCTCATGCATCGGCAACCCCACAAATTTATATGCCGATGAACAACATGATGAGTTTGGTTAATCAAGTTGAAACACCTCATGTAGGAACTTTCAATGTCATGCAACAAAGTGTTTCACCTTTTTATTCATCGGCAACTAATTTGCAACATGTTAATCTGAACATGCCGGTGGATAGGGGAATTGGCCATGGTACTACTAGTTATTCAGCCAATTGCCATCAACAATCATATGCTACACCTCATGCTTCTAATTTTTGGGCACCATATGCAACTGAAGGTATTCATAATTCGGCTTCGCACCTTCTTGCTAATGACCGAATAAGTGAAAATTCTATAGGATCACATGTGTGTTCACCTACTACTGTAACATATCATGTTCCCCTTACACAATTACAGAAGTTCGGCAAAATCTCATTGCCGAAAGAGTCTAAGAGCATCGAGGGGCAACCATATCCAGACTGGGTAGTTGAGAAGAAGCTTACATTCTCTTGGGATTTGTGCAACTCCATTCAAAAGCAACTAATAGAAGGCGGGAAGCCTCATGATTTTGCTGCAGTAAAAGCTAGAGTTGTGAAAATGATTCAGTCGCCCACTGTTGTACCATCCAGTGCACCCCCTAAACAATTGCAAAGTTTCGGCACCTCATTGCCGGAAAAGTCTGAAAATATTGGGGGGCAATCTCATGAGGAGTGGATGGAAATTGAGATGAAAAAGTTTAAAGCTCGCCAAGCTGAGATGTGGGGTAAGTTTAGACAAGAGCGAGAAGCCTTGCAAATTAAAAAAGATAAAGTTATTGATTCAGGTAACAGAGAAACTTCAGTTATTGGAAAAGCCGAATCAAGTAGTATATATTCTGAGTCCATCAAATCTAAAGAGGCAAGCATTATTGAGAAAGGGCATGGAAAGTCTAGCAAAACAACCGTGCTTGATTTTTCTGAAATTAATGGAACCTACTTCCTTCCCTATGAGTTTCGTGCCATAGAAATTGACGAGCTTCAAGGACAAGAACAAGTAGCCGAACAAAGTTCGGTTGAAAAAGATCTTCAAACTAATGATGCATGGAATCAAGAAAAAGATGATGAAGAGGCATTGGGGAGCGATCCAAAGGTGGATCAAGATATTGTTCAAGTCACACCACCATCATGCTCTCCCAACATATTTGAAGAGGTATGTTTAGCAAGTAATTTACCTATTTTCAGATTTGGTCAAAACTTTATTGTTGATGCATCTATTAGAAAAATCCTCTTAAGTAATGTTGAAAGACCAATGAGGAAGGGTAATTTAATTGTTAGCAATAAAATCATTATAGAATATATTGGTCAACCCATTGCTCCATTTATAAAGACCGATAATGACTTACTGTTGCAGCCAAAGCTTTCCCTGTTGCTTTATTTAAAGTTCGTATCTACATGGGTAGCTTTGCTTGTTTCATACTTGGCTTACTCTTGGTCTCAATTGAGGCATGCATGTTCTAACTATTTTTGTTTCAGAAACTTAAAGCCAAGGTTAGATTCTTTTCAGAAAACCGATGCTAGTATAATATCTTATCCAATGACATCGGTAAGAGAATGCAAAATAAAATTCATAGCCGAATGGGGTGATACAAAATCTGAACGATTCATTTGCTTAACTCCAAAGCCGTTCTCACAGCAAGATTGGCTAGAAAATAAAAAGTTTACCTTCAATTCAAGCATGTGTGATCAAATATTTGATTTGTTGCTGAAAAATAATTACATAAGAATTCTTGATCACCATGTCAAGCCATCAATTCAAGGACGAATGTATTGTAGGTTGCATCATTTGTTCAAACATAATTTTGAGGATTGCAATATGTTTCGTCAAATAGTTAAATCGTCCATTGATAAAGGACGATTGAGAATTGTTGAAACACCAAAGGATGACCAGTCTATTCTGATTGGTCTTGATGGCAAAAAGTTTTTGCATCAGCTACTTCAAGCCGATCCATCTAAAGAGAAAATAAAAACTGCAGGTGACGGGATCATGCTTTCAAGTAAAGAAGTTGTTGAAGAGCACAATGAACATAAACTTGAGGGCAAGAATTCCATCGAAGCTACAATGAAGACGCCAAGGACTGGGGGGGCAGCAAGGAAACCCAATGATCAACGAAAGCAAACCAAATGAAAACAAAGGCCGAAATAAGAGCAAGTGTAAGAGATCAAAAATCACCTTCGCTGAACTATTGGATAAATGTCAAAAGAAGAGTGAAGAGCAGAATGCTTATCGGCCAAACCATGCAAAGAAACCAAGATCACCCCCAAGGCGCAAATATGAGGATCGGTATTGGCAAAGTGAGAATTTCAATGCAACATATTAATATCCTTATTTTGGGCCGCCAATACCAATGCCGTGGATGCCTCCCTATGCTCATTTAAATCCATATTCATCATGGGACATGTATGATACAAGGGCACATTCTCCGTCTTATTTTAGACCATCTCACCAATACTATGCAGCTCCAAGAAGATCAACATTTGAACAATCATGCGTCAAAGACTGTTTCAATCATAAGGAATCAGTCCAAATCTCAAGGAAGAAGAAAGAGGTGGTAGAGCGAGTTTACCGCATGAAAAGAGATGGTCATAAGTGTGCTACTTCAGATTTGATTTCAAATGACAAAGAGCCAATTAAAGTGTTGACATTGGCTACAAAAGGCAAAGAAGTGAAGCAATCAATTGATCAAAATCAGAGTGCCAAATCTGAAGAAAAGAAGTTAGGGGTGCACAAGGACCAAAAGGAGTTGCCATTGGTTGAAACAAAATCACAGTCGAGGTGCTCACTCGGCTTATCGTATTGGCAAAAGAAGGAGTTACAAAAGCTTAGTGCACAAGAACTTGAAGAAAGGAACATGGCATGGGTTCCCAAAGGAAGTACTCAAAATAATTATTATGGGCAAGCTTCCATTACAAGAAATGTGGCAAAGCTGAAGAAGGAAAAGAGTGAAAACTATGAAGGACCAAGCCAAAGGTTTCAACATCCTCGGTCTATACATTATCCATATTCTTCAACTATGCCATTAACGCCTATGCCATGGAATTCGTCATCAGGTATGATTTGTAACCCTCAATGGGCTTGTTTTAATCCATGGATGCAATATAATTTCTTACATTATGAAAGGGTATTACCAAATCACTATACATTTGATTAGCTACAAGTTTGTTGCTGATCCAAAGGGCCAAAATACTTTATTTGTCATTTCATTTATTTATTTCGGCTATATGTGCTTTGAATGAAGTTTACATGTAACAGCCGATATTTATCTATCATCCTAAGAGTATGTCAATGCATGGTCGGTGTAGTATTCTAACATCATCCTTAGTTTGATTGGAGAGCGAGACAAGGTATGTGCTCATGGAAATTTATATGTATGCCTATATTATGATTGAATGGAGTTGAGACATCATGACCGATGTCATTGAATATATGCTGCATAGGCCAATTCATAGTTGCAGAATTGACTAGTGGGCTTATACTTTGTTTGGATATGATTTGACTTATGCATCTTTGAGATCTATAAAGGCCAAATCATAGCTGGTTTTATTACTGAACATCAGATTAATGACATGCATAATGTTGATATTAGCCTTGTCTCTCTCATACTATGGAGATTATGTTTTGATGGTTCAATTCATAGCAATGGCCAAAGTGTTGGTGTTGTTTATATATCTCTTTATGGTACTATTTTTGAAGCCTCATGCCGCTTAGAATATTTTTATGCACGATTAATCAAGGCTGAATATACATTGTTATTCGAATTGACTCTTTTACTTGCTATAGGTGCTATACATATTGAGGCTTTCGGTGATTCGTTATAACTAGTGCAACAAATATCCAAGGGTTATCAATGTTTTGACGAATCACTTATAGTTTATCATGGGGTATGTCTAGATGCAAAATTTGCCTTTGGTTGCTTTAAAATCGTTCTTATATTTAGACATGACAATTCGAAAGAGTTGGCATAGCAAGCATCCGGCTACTACATTAATCATGGTGTATTGCCTTTCTCTCAATAGCCAATGCTTCATCTCGTCAACATAGGTAAAGCCGAACCAAAGTCCACAGCTTTGGCCACTAATGAATTTTGATGCAGGTGAAAGTAAGGATTGGAGAGAGTTTATTGTTGATTATCTACAAAATCCTAGCAAAAGGGTGAATAATATGGTTCGGAGGATGACCTTGAGACACATATCTATGAAACTTTATCATCGGATTGTTAATGAAGTTGAGAAGGTTTCGCCCAAGTTTGCAGCAAAGGTTCAAAAACAATAATGGCCGATATATAATTATCGGCCTAAGAATATAAATGGCCGATGGAGTGTTGACATCGTCCTTAGAACAAACATGGTACAAGTTATTTTTCGGCATGCTAGCTTTGCCGAAAAATAGGGGGGCATGTGTTGACGCCCAAAAGTGGCACAATCATAAAAGTTGCTTAATCTATGTCAAGATTAATTCAAACTTATGATTGGAAGTCACCATGATATGGCTTTCTTTGAGAAGATCAAGATGGATATGAAAGTGGTCTAAAACGGAGTCCGGATGCAAAAGTTATGACAAGTTCAGAGATGCTCATGGTGACACCAGATTAAAGAATGGCTTGAAACCCAATTAAGATGACTCCAAATGGAAAACGTTTCAGCATGAAAGTTGTGCGTCTCGTCGAAACGGATGATTTTGATATAAAAATCATCTTAATCCGAGGTCGTATGCAAAAGTTACAGCCAGTACAAGGCGCTGCTGCACTGGATGGCCGGACACTCCGGAGACAACCATCCGGGTTTTGATTTTCTCTGTGGATGACCAGACACTCTGGGTATGTTAGTCCGGGTTTTAAATTTGGCTGCTGCAGACTTCGGAAAACAGCCGAAAACCCCCTCAAGATGGCCTCAGATCAAAAAACGTTCAACATGAAAGTTGTTCGTCTCGTCGAAACGGTCAAGACTGCTTTTGGGCTCGTTTCCATCCGAGGTAGTTTACTCCCCCGAACATGGCCCACAACATGCAGCCAGATTTTACCGAACAGTTTTGAAAAGTTCGGACCAAACAATTCCGAATTGGACTAGGGTTTTGGACGTGAATTGAAGCCTTTTCCTTGCACGGGAAGTCCAGCCGCCTCTTATATACTCAAGGGGTGATGGCCGATTGAACAACACACAATCGATCAAATCATCTACCACTTTTTATCTTTTATCTTTTCTCCCTAACCCTAGTTCTTCTTCTTCCTAGTTCTTCGTCTGTTCTTCTTGTTGCAAGGCGGCGAACCTCGAGGCCCTAGCGGCGATCAGGTTGACCTAGGGCAGCCCATAGCCGCCGCGCGCCCTGACGGGGTCCCTCCCGGGCGTGTGGGGTTTCGGGTTCTCAAAAGCACCCGCCGGATTGTCTTGCGTACCATGTTTCCGGACGGGTCTCCTTTGATGCGAGCTGTGGTGCATCACCCTCGGCGTTGGAGGTACACGGTGACGTGTTCGTGTGCGAACAGAGGCGTGAGCACTGCAGAGTTTTTATTGGCGATGATTTCGTTGTTGTTCAGAGGAGAGCAGGGTATTAACTGGGCGTGCTGTGGCCGGTCTAGCCCAGGCCAGATATCCAGCCCAGATACTAATTTTTTCAAGATGAAAATGGCTAGTCCAGCTATATGTATTTTTGAGGAATACCCAGGCAAGGTCAACTTGTTATTCTCCGCCCCGCCGGGCTACAAATCTTTCCTAGGAGGGATGCATTAGGCTTAACAGGAAAATGGGCTTTAAAAATAATAAGTGGGATGTAATTATAAAAATTGGGCAGTAACTATAAAAAATGCACCAAACACGAAATTAGTTTATAAAATATTATTTGTGGATTTTGAAAATCTTAAATTTTCATTGTTGCACGCACAATGTTTCATTGGATTTAATCTGACTAGAAATTTTGGGATAAAAATATTTCGGATCCAATCAAAATGTGGGAAATTTTATTGAATTCTGTCTTCAATGGGTGGTTGAAATTATTAATCGTTGTCCTAGCTAAAAAATGGGTTGTACTTTTAACAAACTGTAAATGGGCTGTTGTAAATTCCATTAGAATTCAAAAATGGGTTGTACATTCTTACAAAACGCAAATGGGCTATAAGTTCTCTGCCACACACTTGTGGGCCTACTAAGTGATGCGTCCCCTAAAAAAATAAGTTGACGCGTATGCAATGCTTTGTCAACTTATTATAGTCGACACACGGTTCTAGCAGTAGTGGCCGTTGGATGTCTATCCAATGGATGTCATGCTTCTTCTTCAATCTCGGATATTCTTAGCTTCGGCCGCCCAAAAAATGATTCCTCCCCCTGACATCTGGGGCGCACCATTTTGGAGGCTGACCTATGGGCCTACTAAGTTGGAGCGTACCAAGGGCTTTGTCAACTTAGTCAATATAAACGATTCTAGTTTCAGTGACCGTATGATGTCCATCCAACGGTCGTAGTGCTTCTTCAACCTCTGGTCTTCTTGGTCTAGCCGCCCAAAGCAGCGCCAGTCGTGCCGCCTGCTCCTGCCTCCCGTGGTCGGCTGTGCTGCCGCGGAGGCCTCACCGCCCCCATACTACTCCCACCGCTGGCCAGGCCATCCCTCCACTCACCCACACCCCCTATTATTCTGCAGCGACGGCAGCCTCACACCGCAGCCGAACCAGTGAACGCTCGTACTCCTCTCCGCGTGGGCATCCACTGCCGCGTCTTGCCCGGCTCCGTGTCGTCCCCTTCCTAGGCCTCGCCGTCGTCCACCGCCGTGGTGCTCTCCGCACGGCGTGGTCAATGTGGTCAACGACCGACTTCCATTGGAAGAGTACTGTACGTGGAGAGGCTGACAGCTGGGTCCATGGTAGCCGCAAGGAAGTGCCTCCTTATTACGCGGAAAATAATTATTCCTCCACCTGACAGCGGGGACCCACCGGACGTGCCACCAGTATTTTGCGGAAAAAAATCGTTTCCCCCTGACTGCTGGGACCCACCGGATGGGCCACCGTATTTCGTGAAAAAGAGTTCCCCCCGCTGTCAGCTCGGACCCACCGGAAATGCCTCCTTATTACGCACAAAAAAATGAATACTCCCCCGACTAGCTGGGACCCACCTTAGTGGAAGGCTGACTTGTGGGCCTACTAAGTTGACGGGGACGAAGGGATTTGTCAACTTAGTCAATACGAATGATTCTAGCTCCAGTGACCATACGATGTCCATCCAACGGTCGTAGTGCTTCTTCAACCTCTGGTCTTCTTGCGCCGGTCGTGTCACCGCCCCCTACTATTCCCACCGCTGGCCAGCCCTGCGGCGACGGCAGCCTCACACCGCAGCCAAACCAGTGAACCCTCGTACTCCTCTCCGCGCGGGCTTCCACTTTCGCGTCTTCCCCGGCTCTGCGTCATCCCCTTCCTAGGCCTCACCGTCGTCCATCGCCGTGGTGCTCTCCGCATGGCGTGGTCAACGTGGTCAAGGAATGACTTCCATCGGAAGAGTACTGTACGTGGAGAGGCTGACAGCTGGGTCCACGGTCACAACCCAGTTTTTTTGTGATTTGCCAAGTAAGTCGCTTTGTCAGGACTGTTGGGCTACAAATCTTTCAAGATGAGGAGAGCTTTCATTCGGCTGGCCGAGAAAATGGCCCATCAGTAATGAGAAATGGCTGTACATTTTTAAAACACATCAAACCGGCAATTAGTTTCAAATATCCTTTTTTCATTTCAAGATTTTAAATTACATTAATTTTTATGCATGGAGAATTTGTTGGATTTTATATTGATATACATTTATTTTTAAAATCAGTTTGAATATGAGTCAAAATTTCGGGATTAAAAACAGTTCGGACCGCACCAAAATATGCAAAATTTCGTATAATTTTTTAACTGTGGCCACAATATGGGTTGTAATGCTAACAAAAAGAATATGGGCTCCAAAAACACCTTGAGAATTAGCAAATGGGCTGTAAATTATTAGAAATAATGGCAGATGGCTTTTGTATGCTGTTTTCCATAGATTTGAGGCTTTCCTTAAAAAAAGGTTGACACACAAGCACTGACTGTTGGATGTCCATCCAACGACCGTCGTGCTTCTTCAATCTCTGTTCTTCCTGCTCCAGCCGCTCAAACAAGCGCCGACGGGACTGCCTGCTCCCTCCTCCCCGTGGCCAGTTGTGCTACCGCGCAGGCCTCATCGCCCCACTGTACTCCCATCGCTGGCTAGCCATCCCTCTACTCACCCACACCTGCTGTTATTCTTTGGCGACGGCAGACGAACCAGTAAACCCTCATACAGTCGTACTCCCCTCCGCGTGAGAAACAACTGCCGAGTCTTCCCTGCCTCCGTGTCCTCCCCTTCTAGGCCTCGCCGTCGTCCACCGTCGTGGTGCTCTCAGCGCGGCGTGGTCAATGTGGTCAATGACCGACTTCCATCGGAAGAGTACTGTGCGTGGAGACACTGACAGCTGGGTCCACGGCCGCAGCAAGGAAGTGCCTCCTTATTACGCGCAAAATAATTATTCCTCCACCTGACAGCGGGGACCCACTGGACGGGCCACCGTATTTCGTGAAAAAAACATTTCCCCCTTGACTGCTGGGACCCACCAGCTACACCTTCGCACGCAAGGAAGTGCGTCCGGGCAAAAAAACAAAACGATTCGCCCCCCTGACTGCTGGGACCCACCAACTACATCTTCGCACGCAAGGAAGTGCCTGACAGTCGGGACCCACCTGGTCGAAGCGTACGTAGCATTGTCATTCTGGTCATGAACGTGTACGTACATATATACTGGTGGATGTAGAGGCGCGCACGTGTCGTAGTAGAGGCGCGCACGTAGCATGTACACGTACGTATAGCGGCCAGGCTACAAGAAAGAAAATACGGCCACGTATGTGTATATACGGGCGGGGTCTCAAACGCCTACTCGCGCATACGTATGGCGAGGGCTCGTTGACATGGCTGGGTCGGAACGGAGAAACATCGTCATCGTCGTGTTCATGGGGAGGCAACAGAATGCGTCATGTTCATCGGGAGGCAACAGAACACGTGGGAGCCAACCGGCTAGGTCAGAACGGAATGTGTGGTCGTGTTCATCGGAAGGGCTTGGACGGAACAGGCGATGGAAACGAGGCCTGGCGTACCGCAAAACGGAGGAAACGGCCTTGTGTTCGACCGGCCATGTTCGAAACAGGATCATGTTCATCGGGAGGGGTCTAGCGTACCGCAAAATAGAGGAAACAGACCTACTACGGTCGAAACGGGGGTCCTGTTGATCGGGAGGGGTGTGGCGTACTGCAAAACGGACGAAACGGACCTCCTACGGTCGAAACGAGGGTCCTGTTGATCGGGAGGGGTGTGGCGTACCGCAAAATGGACGAAACAGACCTCGTACAGTCGAAACGGGGTCCTGTTCATCGGGAAGGGTGTGGCATACCGCAAAACGGGACTCCACGGGATACTGTTCATCTTCACCGTCGACCTCCTCCAGCCTCCACGGGCTACCGTCGACCTCCTCTAGCCTCCACGGGCTCCTGTTCATCCAGCCTCCACCGCGTGCTACTCCACCGGCTACTGTTCAACCACCCCTCCACCATCTACTATTCATCCAGCCCTCCACACCACGGGGTCCTGTTTAACCACCCCTCTACGGGCACCCCTCCACCGTCTACTGTTCATCCAGCCCTCCACCACACAACGGGGTCCTGTTCATCCAGAGGCAATGCCACCGCTAACTGTTCATCCAACCCCCCCCCGCGCAACGCTCACTTTTCATCCCAAAGGCAACATCGATCGGCTTCAGTTAGCAGCAGTAGCGAAGGAATCGCTTGATCGGGTTCAGTTAACAGCCATCGATCGATCGCTCGGGTTCAGTAACGCGTAGCCTGCAGTGTAATCGCTCGGGTTCAGTTAGAGCCCAACGCCTCGCTCGGGTTCAGCTAGAGCCAACGCCTCGCACACATGCGCGTAGGTGTATGAGAGAAACGCGCATCGCTCAGCCGCCGACCTCCCACCGTAACCGGGAACTCCCCGAAATTTTCCTCGCCCTCGCTTCTACCATGGTTTTTTCCGTCATGGACGGCCCAAAGAATGTCATGCAGCTACGTCTCCGACCCGCCCAGGATGAAAATCCCATTTTCTGTCATGATATTTTGTCATATAAGTAGGAGCCCACCACATCCATGATGATACCGGGTTTTGTCACAATTATCGTCATGGAAGTGTCATATGTATGACAGGAAAAAAATTCGTTCGGCGCAAAATGTCACGGATGTGTCTGTTTTTTGTAGTGCACCAATCGAATTTGGCTATACTCAATACATATTCTACTGATAGTATGGCAACTCTTAGTTAACCTGATCAAGATGTTCCTTATGTGTGTTGCTGGGAAACAATGGGAGACACTGCGGTTTACCATCGAGGTTTGTTCAAGCAGGGTCCTTTGGCTAATAGCACATTATTGTGCAGTTGCAGGAATCATTCTAATATTTAGGTTTCTTACAATTTGTTCTTGCACATGTAGGTCCTGCTGTCAGAGGCTTAGACCCACTGTTTCGACCCATTTTGCATATGGGGAAATGAGATGTCCATGATTATCAGTCAAGTCAAGAAACTCAGAAAGATTGTTAGGATGAAGAAACTTGCGATGAATAACAGCAAGATCATTGTTTGCACAATGAAGAAGACATCAGTCAACTATAGGATGCTACCAACTCTTTTACCTTGTTTTTACCCCTTGCGCCATTTCAAAATTTACAACAGTGATTTATGCATAGCTTTGTTTTCAGTACTTTTCAAAGAAGTTCACCGATGATTACCTCTCAAACCACATGCATGGTCAAGAGGCGAGGAATGTATTCATTCAACACCCACGGTACAATATTGAAGTCTTGCTGAAGAAGACGAAGGTTGGGCGGGCAATTATCCATAGCCACTGGCCTAAAGTTGCAAGGACATTCAACATCACTGAAGGCTCAATATTTGCCTTCCGCTTTTGCAGTTTCCCAGATGAGATTCATCTCTCTATTTACCATGTATGATGCTACTTTCCAAAGGTTTTTGATGCTGCATGTGAAACTTGGTGCTGTTGTGTAATGGCGTAACTGAGTGCCAAAGATATCTGATGTAATTTGATTATGAAATCCTGGTTGCTTTTACACTACTAGGAAAAGGCCTACTAGTGGCGCACCTGTTTTGGCTACTAATGGCGCACTACAGGTGCACCACTAGTACCACACCATTAGTATTTTTTACTAATGGCGCACCACAGGTGCACCATTAGTATCCCACAGGTGCGCCATGAGTATACCAGATACTAATGGCGCACCACAAAGAAGTGTGCCATTAGTATACCAGATACTAATGGTGCACCACATGGAAGTGCGCCATTAGTAACAATTTTTAAAAAAAATTCAGATTTTTTTTAAAAAAAATCAAATTTTTAAAAAAAATATTTCAATTTTTTTCATTTTTTTCTTAATCTTAGGTCACTATGGCTTAATCTCGGGTCAAAATCACACTCTATGGTCAAACTTCCCGGAATGTCACCGATCCTCACACTACTGCGACCCGAGCATGCTTAACTTCGTAATTCTATCCAACCCCAGCACCAGCTCACTTCACAGGCACTTGTTGATATATCTATCATATCAATCCTATTAAACCTTATTGATGTATAGGACTTTGTTCATGTTCATGAGTATGATGAAATTTTGAAAAAATGTTTCAAACTTCTCGGTCATATTACGTATCATATTTTGAAAAAAATTCCAAATTTTTTTAAACCAAATATTTTTTTATGTTACTAGTGGCGCACCTAGCAAATGGTGCGCCACTAGTAAGTTTGATTTTTTTTTCATTTTCCCCCACTCTAGATCTTAAAAGCCCCGTATCTTTCGTTCTGTTAGGTTTTCAAGTAGATGATTTTTCATATAAAAAACTTTTTCATCTGAGTTCGTATGCAAAAGTTATGCCCATTTTACTAAGTTCCTGAGAAATTTTGCAAATAAAGTCGAAATTCATATTTGTAAATTTTCCCAAGACCTAGACCACATGTCACATGGGAAACTTTTTTTTTTATTTTTTTGACATTTCCATCATTTTCTTTTATTTATTTTTAAACTAAAAAGGCGGTCCACAGAGGGGTGCATTTAGCACCAGGGTTACTAATGGCGCACCACACATCAGGTGCGCCATTAGTAACCCTGGTGCTAAATATATTACTAGTGACGCACCTGGTGTGTGGTGCGCCATTAGTAGTTTTGAAAAAAAAATAAAAAAATTTGTTAGTAATGGCGCACCAGTGGATGGTGCGTCATTACTAGTTAAAACTAGTAATGACGCACCGTGCGCCATTACTAGTTTTAACTAGTAATGGCGTACCATCCACTGGTGCGCCATTACTAACAAAAAATTATTTATTTTTTCAAAAAATACTAATGGCGCACGGTGGGTGTGGTGCGCCATTACTATGTCAACTAGTAATGGCGCACTATCCCATGGTGCGCCATTACTAACAAATTTTGTTTTAATTTTTTTCAAAACTACTAATGGTGCACCACACTAGGTGCGCCATTAGTAATATATTACTAATGGCGCACCAGTATCTAGTGCGCCACTGCTATATAGCAGTGGCGCACCACATACACGGTGTGCCATTAGTGCCCATATCATCTATAGCCCTTTTCCTAGTAGTGTTATATGAATATGAAATATCTGGCATGTTTTATAAGAAATATCAGTTTGATTAGTACATGGATTATCAATAATAGGCTAATTACCCTGCTTATTGGGGTTTTCTATTGCAAATGGTTACTCAGACAGCACCGTGGGCGATGAACTCAAACAACCCGCATGGTTTCTAGAAAGTAGGCGTGTTCGATTAACTAACAATCACACATGGCTTCCGGTAGCGAACTGTCTGCGTTAGGCTACCTTGCACACACGTTTCCACATAAAGAACTGTGTGGGATGTATATACCTACGGAAATGATTTTCTGGGACTCACCGCGTGGGATGTACATACCTACGGAAATGATTTCTGGGATTCACCATGTGGGATGAACATACCTATGGAAATGATTTCTGGGATTCACCGTGTGGGATGTACATACCTATGGAAATGATTTCTAGGATTCATCGTGTGGGATGTACATACCTACAGAAATGATTTCTGGGATTCACCCGTGTGGGATGTACATACCTACAGAAATGATTCGGTTTCCACGCATCGCCCGATCGCACACGGCCCCAGCCTGGGTCCCATGAGGGCCTATCCCTGACAATTTCTGGGTCGTATGGGAAGGACCCCCCTATCGCCCACACTCACTTGGCAACAGTTCCAAATGCCGTCACGGAAAGGGGTTTTAAACCGTTTGTTTAGGACGTCGTTGTACGAGTGCGTGTCAATTAATGCGTATTTTTTGTACGAGTGCGTGTCAATTAATGCATATTTTTTTCTCCAAAGCCCAAAGAGCTAACCATCTCACTCCTCATCGCTTGATTAATGCAGCGCCATGCAAACCAACCTTCTCACTTCCGCATGCATGCAAGGGTATATTAATGTCCTTGGTTGCTAGTATGAGGCAAACCCCCATCAATTTTGCCTCAATTAGTGTTAGTGGCCTTTTGCAAATTGTAATTTTGATATATTGGTCTTGTGTACAAAAAATGGAGCTAGTAACTATTTGACTTCCTTCCCCATTGCAGTGACGTCGACGATATCTCGAACGTTGTGTTTGGAGAAGTGTGTTCAATAGAGTACACCATTGAGGGAGACCACAGTAAGTCGTTCGCAAGTGTCGCCTGCAAGCCGAGACCACGGGAAGTCCGTTGAACCAAAGGACGCGTAAATGTACTAGTACTACTAGTACACAATAGCATCGTCCGTCCAGCTTAGTGTGGTGAGGTGGTTTCTCGAAGAATACGATGGAGAAGCGGAGTCTATGAAGAGTGAAATGATGGTTGCTTCGTCCGTGCTTTGTGATTTGATGCCTCACTGCTTTGTGATTTGTGATAGAAGGGACAGGGGAGTAGACTCTGTGCTCTATACCATACATGCGCCCAAGCACGGGAGAAAGAGGAGAGACGCTGCATTTTTCTATTCCATCAATTAATCAATTAGGGAGCTTTGGTTCCAACTTTTTGGCTTTGGCAGCACCGTCCATAATGGTTCTCATCGATGCCAAAAGCTAATATCATATTTGGCTACACATTGTGGATGCCCTTTACCGTACCACTTGGTTTTTCTCCTGTATGCTATCTATACAAATCTCAATTATATTGATCTCAAAAAGTATAGAATCAAGATTAGTAAAAAGGAGGTGAATTTGCCGCGCGGACGGCGGGGGAGGTTTCTTATTTTGAGAAGACTTTGGCCTGGCGGTTTGCTAACATGCGGTCCCACGTCTCAGTGCTTTACCAAGCCGATCCGCATCCCACATGAGAGCATGGTTAATAATATAGCCGATTTATGACTATAACATGTTGCCATGTCATCTAAAGTCAGTGTAATAGCCAACATGTATAGTAGTGGGCTACAAGAATGTACTATTTTTCTATCACATGGCCCACCATACACTCTCACATAGCTTCTTGGAATCAATGCTACAGCCTGCTATAAATCTATAGCCCGCTTCCCTTTTCTCTTCTCTTCTCTTCTCTCTCATCCAACTGAGCAAAAATATAATATTTAAAGTCTGACAGCCCGCCTACGTCACCCTATTATACTTGCTCTGAGGCAGAACACTGGTAGAAGCAACACGTGGTTAAAATATGAGGGAGAAGCGGATTCAGCAACAAGTGAAATGATGGTTGCCTTGTTCCTCCAACTTCTTTTTTTAGCATTATTACTTCGTCCCTCCAACTTAACTGCAGGAAAGGTGCAACTTTGTGATTTAACGCCTCATTGCTCATTACTATGCCGGCGCCATGACTGGGGCGCTTCACCCCTGCTGCTCTACACTGTATTTCGATATGGCACGTGGACCCAGTAACTTGATGTCCCACGTGTCGGCGTAAGGGACTAGAACATTTATGAAAGCGGGTGCTCCACTCTTACAACGGAGGAGGACACGACACGGCGGCCCAGTGAACTGTTACTTGTACTGTATATAGTACTATAGTACTACTATAGTTTTGTTGTTTCGCACGATCCATCGATACAAACCCGATTAAACAGGAAAGGGCGGGATTTTTCCCGCATGGTAGATGATATTGGCCATACATTTCAAAGGCAATTTTAATGTATGCAAACTGAATAATTAAGTAACAATATGATATCTAGTAAAACTAAAAACACATATGATTTATTGTGTTAGAGTGTAGTAGTAGTGCTATATTGCATAGTTGTTAGATGTAACATGCGAGAACACTTAGAGATGTAGTTTTGGAGGGCCAACAGAGAGAAAAGCGTAATACGGTCACCGGACTTTAGAATACGCTCATTACATTCACTTTATACGTTTTGCGGTGATTATGCGGTCACTTGCTCACCGTTCAGCATCGGATTGCACTTTGTTGACCGGACAAATAATCTGTGTGGCACCATGTTGACTAGTTAAATTGACCACATTCCTTGTGGGTCCCACCTGTCAGTTCGCATAGGAAAAAGGACAGATAAACACAAATTTACGCAGGCGCGACAAGACTCCAACCCATGCGCGGGAACCACCTGGTTGTGTATGTGTCTATCAGGGCCTGATGTGTGCGCATGCACGTGTAGGTTGAGCACTTGATCATGAGAGTGTGTGTTGGTCGTGTGGTGTGTGCATGCATGTGTGCATGTGTGCATGTGAGTGTTGCATGCGTGCGTGGCTGCGTGTGTATGTGTGAGTGTTGCGTGTGTGTGTGGTTGCATGTGTTCGTGTGAGTGTTGCGTGCATGCAGTTCGTGTGCATGCGTGCATGTGTGTGTATAATCACCACACCAGCCCCTGTGTGTTAAAACAGACGGCTCAGCATGCCAATACAAGGCCACCTTGTCCGCTGTGCCCGCGGTCATGACTATGAACCACCGTCCAATATTTTGTTGTTGTTTGTTTTCATTCTTACTAGCAAGATGCCCGTGCGTTGCACGTAACACCAAGATGCATTTGTATGACTAGTTTACCTTGTGAGAGAAAAGGATGAACGAGGGAAGGCCTTATTTGCAAATATGGAGAGGTGTGCGGGTACATTTTTACAAAATTGCCATAGTTTCCTTCATATCCATCAGATATAAATCAGACATCCTATATTACAGGATGGCAGGCACACCATCATCACCAATTCTGTTTTTTATAAGAGTGTAGAGTAGATACAAGCCAACAGGTGGGCCCAATGGTAGTGAGATAATGTGATCCAACACTAGAGGTGCCATGTGGAGCGTTTAACTGGTCAACTAGTCATGTCTTGAGCAAATACAAAGTTGTACGGTGAGCCCATGACAGTATAATAACCACAAAACGTAAATGGTGACTGTAATGAGTGAATTCTGAAGTTCAATGTACGTCATTGTATATATCGCGAGAGAAAGATGAAGCATGCGTGAATGTGCCGGGGGCGTACTTTTAGAGGACCTGGAGATAGTTTGTGTGCGTACGTGAAAGGGGTGTAGAGGGGGTGTATGCGATGGAGAGAGAGATGTGCTCCATTTCTCTTTATTATGACTAACTTTATATATAGTATAAAAATATAAAAATTCAGAGTGCAGAATAAATATCATTGTGGGCACCATGCAATGCAAATTAATGTTCATACTCCTCCATATAACTTTGTAATGTTGTATATATGTACAAATTCTAAAATAAATTTTTTGCCACACTTTATTTAAAAGGAATGTTGTATGCGAAATAAACGTGAAGAGAGGGCTTTTTAGATCAATGGGGTACGTGATGTAACATGTGTGAATGTGTAGTTGATGTATTTGGCAAGGGCCTAGAGAGGTATGTGTGTGTATTACGTATTCGAGAGAGGCATGGATAGAGGGGCCGGCGAGGGGAGGAGGCGTGGGAGAGATAGCACGACAAATGAGAGAGGTCTGAGAGAGAGAGAGAGACGAATATGATGTCACAACGAGAAATTCCCTTGAGTGTGTATATGCAAGGGGGGAGGGGACAGAGGCACGAGGAGATTTTTTTTGTGTGGTGTCTATGTTGGTATGTGTGGGTGTGATAAGATAACGATACCTGGGGCAGAGGGTGTGTCACCGCGTGAGGTCTGTTGGGCCGAGGTGAGGCCCTTGGTTCGGTTCCGTCCTGCGCCACATTGTTAGGCCCATGACGCATTTAGGGAGACCCATGCATGACTAGTCGTACAAGACAAAGATAGCAAAATTGTGAAGGACTCTGTGTCCACTGACAACACCGGCTAGGATTTGTAACCTTAGGTCCTCGGACTAATTAAGGTAACCCCTTATCTCTGATATTACTATTCATCAAACCTAACTTTAAGGGGCATCCTACATAATGCTCTGCTAGAATCATACTCGTCGATTAGGAAGAGAGGTGTGAGACAATGCGTGAGAGACATGCCTAAAGATAATGTGCATACAGGAGACACGTAGGCAGGTTTATGTATATAGAAAAGGGTCGATGGGGATTGTGTGTGTGTGTATGCTTGTGAGAGGAAGAGTGCTTGTGATAAAGGTTAGTGAAAATAGTCATAAATGGTTAAGAGAGGGAGGGAGGGTTATATCGAGAGCATGTCCGCGAGAAAGACACCTCGGGAGAGAGTGTGTGAGCATGTGTGAGAGACCACCGATGGAGAGTGAAACTACACGTAAAAGACTGATGTACACACTGATTCAAGATATAAAGTGTATCCAAATATTAGGATGGGATCATGATATTTGCAATTCGCGTAAGGAACGGTCATTGATCCATCAGACATCTAGATTCTATCAAATTTGAGCATGTCTATGTTATTATTCGACATAATTGATCCACATAGTTAGTATTTTGACCTCCAGAGAATGCATCGCTTTAGCAATCGAATATAAACGTGAGTATAGTTCATGTTGTGTGTGTAAAGTGTATTATACACACGGAAGTTACACAATGAACAATATAAATAGCTAGCTATGAACTAGCATACATTTGAATTCAACTTAAGGTGATTTAAAAATTTTGAATTCAACATGAAGTCCATTCAATTATTTGAATTTGATATCATGGCATTTGTAAATCATGCCTAAATTATGGGGGCACCAATCTTTGCTCTGCTTTTGTACATAATAGCATATATAGTCTTGTATAAAATAGATTCAAATTTAGCTCCTCCATTCCAAAATAATCGTAGTTATAGGATTTTCAAGTGTTAAAATTTCAAAAAGAAGCTGATAATTTAATGAGGTTTTCAAACATACAAGATCAAACACTGGTGCGCGTCGGTCCTAAACAAATGGTTTTTTACCCCTTTCCGCGATGACATTTGGAACCATCGCCAAGTGAGTGTGGGCGATAGGGGGTCCTTCCCGCACGACCCAGAAACCGTCGAGGATATGCCCTCCTGGCACACACGTTTGGCAAAATGAGGTCGTGTGCGACCGGCGAGCACTCAAATATGGAAATATGTACAGTAGAGCTAAAAAAATATAATTATACGGCGAAATTGTTTCCGGTGGCAAGTACATCCCACACAAAGTCAGTCCCCGCTAAAAGTTTCCGTTCATAAGCACATCCCACACAGTCGCTCCAAGGAAACATTTCCGTTCACAGGTACATCACACACAATTTTTCCCATTAAATCGTTTGCGTTATTGAATGTAGCACACACGGTCCGTAGAAGAAACTGTGTGGCAAAGGCTATCCATGACACACATTTTTATGTGGTAAACATTTGCGTAAGGTGGCCTAACGCACACAATTTTCAAGAGAAAGTCATGTGTGATTGTTCATTGATCCAACACGGTTTCTTCCTAGAAACTGTGTGCGTTGCCTGAGGTCATCGCCCACGGTATTTTTTCAACAACCGTTTGCAATATCAAACCCCAATTAGAAGGCTAATTCACCATTAGCAGGCTAATTGCCCTATTATTAATAATCCATTTATTAATCTAATTGACATTCATATTAAGCACACAATATATTTCATTTCCATATTAAGGAAGTAGAATTTCATAATTGAAATACATCAGAGTACAACATGATATAGCTTCAGCACTCAGCTACCCCATTACACAACTGCACCAACAGCAAGTTCCACATGCAACATGTAGAACCTTTCTAAATGAGCATCATAGACGTTATATAGACAGATGCATCTCATCTAAAAACTGCTGAAGCGGAAGGCGAATATTGAGCCTTCATTCATGTTGAAGGTCTTTGCAACTTTAGGCCAGTGCCTATGGATGATTGACTGTCCATCCTTCGACCTCTTCAGGAACACTTGAATATTGAACCGTGGGTGGTGTATGAAAACCGTCCTCGCCTCCTGACCATAGAGGTGGTTTGATAGGTAATCATCAGTGAACTGCTTTGGAAAGGCCTGAAAACAAGGATGTGCATAAATATCTTCTCTATATTGGAAATGGGGCAAAGGAATAAAAAAAGGCAAGGTATAATAGTTAGTACCATCTTGTAGTGAACTGATGTCTTCTTCATTGTGCAGACAAAGATCTTGTTGTTTATTGCCGCTAATTTCTTTATCCTAACAATCTTTCTGAGTTTCTTGATTTGATTGATATTCATGGACAACTCATTTCCCCATATGCAAAAAGGGTCGAACAGTGGGTCAAAACCTCTGACAGCAGACTAAGGCATAGCCTAGTGGTGGGGAGGGGTTGATGCCTTCCCACCCACCCAGGTTCAAGGCATGGTACTTGCAAGTTGGGTTTGTTGCACCAATTATACTGTAGGGGGTTCCCTTACAGTCTTTCTATCAAAAAAAACCTCTGACAGCAGGACCTACATGTGTAAGACCAAATTGTTAGAAACCAAAATATTAGAATGGTTCCTGCAATTGCACAATAATGTGCTATTAGTCAACGTACCATGCACGTGCTAACCTCGATTGTAAACCTCAGTGCTTCCCATTGTTTCCCTGCAACACATATAAGGTAGTTAGTCATCAGGTTAAGTAATGGTTCGCATGCTAAGAATAAAATATGTTGATGAAAAATAAGCACATTGCAGATTCATCAGATTAATTGAAGCCACACGGAAAACCCATTTACCCAAACCAAGCATGATTAAGAACTAGGAAATATAGCACTTGTATATGTTTATCATGTATTAAGTGCAGCCAAATTCGATTTATTCCTCACATGCACAACAATACAAAATTCTACCCATGACAATTGGACATCACATTGCAGAATTGAACCAAGCAGTTAACTAAACACCACAATAGATGAACCAAACATTAACTAAGCACCACATTGTACAATATAACATTGAGCCAAGCAGTTAACTAAACACCACAACAAATGAACCAAACATTAACTAAGCACCACATTGCACAATATAACATACTCCTAATAGAAGATCAGAGAGTTAACCAAGCAGTTAACTATAGCCAATTGTAGCAATTGTATTTGTTTCTCATGTATTTACTACAGGCAAATTCAATTTATTCCTCACATGGTATACAATAACAGAATGCACCCACAATTTTGTAAAGATAAATTCAATTTATTTCTCACATGGAAGACAATACAAAATTGCAGCCTGAAGAATTGAACATCACATTTGCAGAATTGAACCAAACAGTTAACTGAAGACGGCAACTAATTAACAAAACAGTTCATAAGTGAGCACCACACTGCACGACATATAGAACATATACACTAGAGCTACAGATTGCATGGTGAAATTAGATAGCACAATTCACTAGATTTTGTGAAGGAAAGGCAGGAGCATCACACGCAACGGGTAAACTGAGCATGCTTAACCGACATAGCTAGCAATTGGCAAGGTGCTCCTCCAAGGTCTGGGGGTCGGCACGAATGGCAGCCATCGCCGACCCCATCCGCGCGTGCGACCGCAATTTTCTTCTCTGCTGCCAAATGCTCCTTGAGGACCTGGCTATACTGCATGCACCATGGCTTAGGTCGGCGCTTATTTGGTGGAGGGGTCGGACATTTGGGTGGAAGGTGTCGCACTTGTGCCGGCGGTCGAGGCATGTGGGATGTGGAAGGGGGAGGAGGATGGGGGTCGGATGTGGATTACCTGCCTGGATAGAGGAGGCCGAGCAGCGTGAAGGAGGGTCGCCGGCGGGGAGGCGGCGGTGCTACAAGCAAGGAGTGAAGGTTTCAACTTGGAAAGGAAGGCGTAAAGAGGGGAAATGTGGATTTTGGTAAGGGGGAGGGGGCGGGGAGCTAGATATTTCCGCGGAAGCCAAAAATTTGGAATCGCTTTAGCCAAAAAACTGGCACGCAAAGTGTCATCAGACACGGTCCCTTATTCAGAACTGTGTATGATATGTGGACATCACAAACGATTCAGATAGCTTAACCCGTGTGTGATGAGTTTGAACGTCAAAAGTTTTGGTTCAAATTTCCATGGTTATAGTGGTCATCCACGTCATTGCATAATTTGGGTACACAAAGGAGACTACAGCACACCCACACTTCTTAATCGAGCAAGTTCAGCAATTAAACAGAACTAGCTAAACTAAAAATTACTCTAACAAATTAAAGACCGACGCTCTTAATTAAATAAAACATAGAGTACTACTATGGCTGGTGCTCATCAATCATCGCCGCCGCTTCCATGTCCAGCTCGCGCCTGACGATCTCCTGGGGAAGGGGCTCCATGGCATCCATCGCACCATTCGTGTCCGCCATCTCTTTGGAAAAGGCCGCCACGAGCTGGGCGTGGGCGGATGCGAACTGGGCTTGGACGGGCTCCGTCGTCGCAAGGTATGCGCGGCGGAACGGACGGCTACTCGAACGCTCTCGGCGATTGCCATCTCTTCGGCCGTGGGTTGCCGACCGTTATCGGAGAAGCTTCGTTCGGTTTGTGCGATGACCGCCAGGAGCTGGGCATGGGCGGCCTCGACATGGTCGTGGGCGGCTTCCATCAGGGCTAAGGCCACCACTGCGGAATGGACAACTGTTGTGCCGCTCCCGCCAGTTGCTATCCCTGAGGCAAATGTTGCTGCCGCCACCTGAGAAGCAACAGCGGTAGTTTGGGCTGCCTTTGTCGCCCGGTCGCAAATTGTGGCCGTGCTCATGCACCTTGTTAGCATGCGCATGGCGGCTGCGGCCGCTCTCTCACCGGAGTGGGCCACCGAAGTTTCCCTCACGACACGGGTCCACGTGCCCATCTTTCACTAGCGACGATTGAATAGTGAAATGATATTTCGGGAGCGAGCTAGTGTGCTTGAGACACCGGTTGTGGACTGTAGCCAATGCACCTTCTCGCGTAAGCCATAGGCGTACTATACACCGATGGTGCTCCAAGATATTTTGTACTACATCTCACACGGTTGCTGATAATAAACTATGTGCGATCTACTTGATTTTTCTTCTTGATTTGAATTACATAATGGGGTCACAACGGCAATGGACGATGTTTGAATTGCTAGACCTTTTATCTGGAGTGAACATGCAACTATATGTGTGTCGTAAAAGAATTGTAATTATTCAGAGTTCGTTTGAACATTTCATATATTAAATTGGTTTTCTAGCCATTTCAGGTGAACAGTTCAAATTTGAACTACATGCACACACTCCAGTGCATATAAATTGGTTGAAAAATCAAATTTATGTCCTCGGGTGCATGCTTAGGTCCCATTCAAGAAATGGGAATGAATTTCAAACACCAGGGCACCGTTGATTGCCAGCAAAACATTGAGATGTCTGGTATTTAAAATCTAGTAAATCCAAAACTCGTATGAAATTCATTAAACTTGGCATCCTATCATGGAGTGGCATCAACATGTCGTGGTACAAATTTTGTCCCATTTGGGGCAGGTGGGTATATGCTTCTCACAAACCGGAGGTTCTCACAACAAGCATGATGGTTTTCGATGGGGAACGTCCCACCTTTGGGGACGAAACGATAACCATTGCTTTCAACAAAAATTCTCATGTTAACATAGAACAACAGGAGTGTTTTGTGACTTTTTTGTGATTTTTCGGGGTTTGTTTGGACATTTTTATGCATTAACTGAGTTTTTAGTGCATTTTATGTGCATAATTCAAATTTGAATTACATGCACATGCTCAAGTGCATATGAATTGGTTGAAAAATCAAATATGTGTCCTCGGGTGCAGGCTTAGGTCCCATGCAAGAAATGGGAATGAATTTCAAACACCGGGGCACCCTTGATTGCCGGCAAAACATGGAGATGCCTGGTTTTTAAATTCTAGTAAATCCAAAACTCGTCTGAAATTCATGAAACTTGGCATGCTATCATGGAGCGGCATCAACATGTCATGGTACAAATTTTGTCCCATTTGGAGCAGGTTTGGGTATATGCTTCTCACAAACTAGAGCTTCTCACAACAAGCATGATGGTTTTCGGTAGGGAACGTCCCACCTTTGTGGACGAAATGATATCCATTGCCTCTTATTGCTTTTAATTTTTTTCTCGTGTCAACATAGAACAACAGGAGTGTTGTGTGATTTTTTGTGATTTTTCGGGGTTCATTTGGACATTTTTATGCATTAGCTGAGCTTTCAATGCATTTTATGTGCATATTCAAATTTGAACCACATGCACATGCTCAAGTGCATATAAAATTAAATTTGTGTCCTTGGGTGCATGCTTAGGTCCCATTCAAGAAATGGGAATGAATTTCAAACACCAGGGCACCGTTGATTGTCGGCAAAACATTGAGATGCTTGGTTTTTAAATTCTAGTAAATCCCTACTCGTCTGAAATTCATGAAACTTGGCATGCTATAATAGAGCGGCATCAACATGCCGTGGTACAAATTTTTTCCCATTTGGGGCAGGTTTGGGTATATGCTTCTCACAAACTGGAGCTTCTCACAACAAGCATGATGGTTTTCGGTAGGAAACGTCCCACCTTTGTGGACGAAATGATATTGATTGCCTCATATTGCTTTCAAATTTTTTCTCGTGTCAACATAGAACAACAGGAGTGTTGTGTAATTTTTTGGGGTTCACTTGGACATTTTTATGCATTATCTGAGTTTCCAATGTATTTTATGGGCATAATTCAAATTTGAACTACATGCACATGCTCCAATGCATAAAAAATTGTTGAAAAAATCAAATATGTGTCCTTGGGTGCATCCTTAGGTCCCATGCAAGAAATGGGAATGAATTTCAAACACCGGGGCACCGTTGATTGCCGGCAAAACATTGAGATGCTTGGGGTTTTAAATTCTAGTAAATCCAAAACTCGTCTGAAATTCGTGAAACTTCGCACGCTATCATGGAGCGGTATCAACTTGCTGTGGTACAAATTTTGTCCCATTTGGGGCACGTTTGGTATATGCTTCTCACAAACCGGAGCTTCTCACAACAAGCATGATGGTGTTCGGTAGGGAACGTCCCACCTTTGTGGACGAAATGATATCCATTGCCTCTTATTGCTTTCAATTTTTTTCGTCAACATAGAACAACATGAGTGTTGTGTGATTTTTTGTGATTTTTCGAGGTTCGTTTGGATATTTTTATGCATTAACTGAGTTTTCAATGTATTTTATGTGCATCTATACCTACTAATAAAGCAAGGTGCGTTTCTCCAATATTTTCATCTGCTCATCGTCGAAAATAATTTTTTCTATGCGAGGTGGTACTAAATTTTTGTGCTTCTACTAAAACAGACAAAAAGTTTCTCCAGAATTCCGCAATTGGGCCGGGCATACTCCAGCCCAACAAATCCAACCCAGTAATTATCCTGCTCATGCGTTGAAAACACCTTATTTGTCGCCCGACGCGACAAATAGTTCAAGGTACGCGCCAGTCGCCCAAGACTAGGCCGACCCGTTTCAACTAAATTTGTGTGCGTGTGTTTCGTTTTCGTTTTCCCTTTTCAAATTTTTCCATGATTTTTTTAAAAATATTCAAAAATATCAGCATTAGAAAATTGTATTCCTGTTTTGAAAAATATTAGAAACTTAAAAAAACAGGTTTCGGAATTTCCTCAACATTTAAAAAACGTTTCCATTTTAAAAAGATTCTATTTTAGAATTGTTCGAGATTTTTTAATAAAATTATTATTTTATAAAATGTTCCATATTCGAAAAAATATTCCTATTTCAGTGAAAAGTTTACAGAAACAAAATAATGTTTGCGTCTAAGAAAAAAAATTAAAAATTGTTCTGAATGTTCCCTTTTAAAAAAATCAATAATGTGGTGTTTTTATAAAAGGTTCATTGTTTCAACATATTGTTTTTGAATTTCAATAACTATTCCCGTTTCTTACTTTGTTTGTGTTTTTCCAAAATTATATGTAATTTTCAAAAAAAATGTTCACATTTTTTAAAACTGTCCGGGCTTTCAAAAAAGTTAGTGCTAAAGTAATCAAAGAGAATAAACTGTCGTGATGAATGGACATTCATGCCTGATTATGCTTATGAAAGAGGATTTATGCGCTGCAGTTAGTAATCCATCTGATTAGACTGTCGTAGGAGAGTAGTCGAAGCAACCGTGTCCCGTTGGTCATCACACATCCACCAAATGAGGAGGCACGCACAACCCAGAGATGGAGGCAGGCGCGAAAGAAAAAAGCACAAGTTGGGTGCTGGCCACCACACCTACCAAGCCCACCACTATCAAGATTTCACGGGGCCAAACATGTCCAGTGAGAACACCGCAACTCCTTGCTTTGTCGCCTTTCGTTGTGGAGACCTTTTTTGGGCATAATTGATTATCTTTTCTGTTGCTTGTCGTAAATAAAAAGGCTCTCCCGTTGCAACACACGGGCATATGTGCTAGGACAAATAAAGCAAGGTGTGTTTCTCCAATATTTTCATCCGTTCAGCATCGAAAAGATTTTTTTCTATCCGAGATTGTCAGGACCCCGACTCAATGTCACATCGATCTAGCATGTAACACATCATATCACTTTGCGGCCTCACGCACGGTATTCCCACGGGTGCCACCTTACCTGGCCCGGGACCGTTTGCGCCTTTTGGCTCACGTATATGATAGTGTCGCTAGCATCCATACGACAAAGAACCCGGGCTGACATGGCTAGTCGTGAACCCAAAGTGGCACTAACTTACAGGGACAGGCATACATGACCCAGCAACGAACGTGTCGGTCATCAGCGAGTGAATCCAGGCTGTAGCACTGGGCTAGCAGGACTCTGGTGAACCGGGCTGTAGCGGGCTAACAGGACTCCGGTATTCATCACGTGACATTTCCCCGAAGGGACAGACACAGGAACGAAGAAGGACACATGCCGGCCAGCCTAAGTGTTCCGGAGCAGTAGCAAGCTACCATGGCTCAGTGGAAACACTAGGAGACATTTCCCGGTAAGAGAAGCTACTAAGGATAAACAACTAGATAGTCAGATCCCACACATACCAAGCATTTCAATAACATACACACAATATGCTCGATATGTGCAATACAACATGGCATCACAAAATGACTCTACGACTCAAGTATTTATTCAATAGGCTCCGAGGAGCGAGATATTACAAACACGGGTCTCATGACCCAACAATCAGAGCATACAAGTCAAAGCACATGCGGAAGCTTAACATGTCTGAGTACAGACATCTAGAAATGAAAAAGGCTGAGAAGCCTGACTATCTACCAGATCCTGCTGAGGGCACAAGATCGTAGCTGAGGTAACAAGCTAAACGTCGAAGTCCACGCGGTACTACTAGCGAGACTGAAGTCTCTCTGCAAAAACATAAATTAAGCAACGTGAGTACAAATGTACCCAGCAAGACTTACATCAGACCTATCTACATATGCATCATTATCAACAAGGGGGTGGTGGGGTTTAACTGCAGCAAGCCAGCTTTGACTCGGTGGCTATCCTAAACTACGACTGCAAGCAACTCTTTTGAGGTGGCGCACACGAGTCCACATATTCACCATATCAATACACCACTATGGATCCGCTCCCGTCTCCCTACGAGAGCGCCATCCATAGCACTCACGCTTATCTTGCGTATTTTAGAGTATCCACTTTCACTTGTCTATGAACTGTACAAGGGGTACAAGTTTCCATATCCGAGGAATCCGGCTATTCGAATAGATAATGATAACCCTGCAGGGGTGTACTTCTTCACACACGCTTTCGCCACTTATCGCCCTGTACACGTCATGTACCTCGGCAACCTTCAAGCGGAAGCCGGGCGAGGGAGTCGGCCACGACCTGACTAACCGAACAAGTCTCTAGTCCAGGTTTATCGCCTATTCGGGTTCCATCCGCAAGGAGATCCGGCCGGGGTGTCGCTCACGGCCCCAAACGATGTGTGCAGGGTTCCCAAGCCCACCATCCGGGTGCCACTTGGTACACCGTGCCACTGTGCCTAGTCTGTCCCAAGCCCACCTGTACCGGGTGCCACTTGGTAGACTACTAACACTACCTACAAACACCAGAAACTAGTTGCAACTCCTGGACAGAGATCAAGTTGATTAATAAGTCGAGAGGGCTTGGAGAACCCGGAGCCCAATGTGTGGTAGTAACTGATCATGGATCACAAACACAGAACTCAGTTCCTGAGGACGGCTGCAATGAGACAACCCACCATGTACTCCTACATGGCCTCTCACCGCTACCTTTACCAAAACGTGTTCACACACTTAGCTCACACACAGTAGGACATGTTCACACACCTCTGATTCATCCCCGATGAATCAGACCTGACTCAACTCTAAGCAGTAGCAGGCATGACAAACAAGCATGAATGAGTAGGCACAACAGGGCTCAAACAACTCCTACTCATGCTAGTGGGTTTCATCTATTTACTATGGCAATGACAGGTCATGCAGAGGATAAAGGGGTTCAGCTACCGCAGCAAGTAACAAATATGTCGTTGTTGTCCTAATGCAGTAAAAGAGAGCAGGAGCGAGAGAGTGGGATTTTATCGGAATGAACAAGGGGATTTTGCTTCCTGGCACTTCTAAAGATAATATAGCTCTTCATCGGTGTCATCGATCACATCGCCGGTACACGTCTACTGAGAGGGAACAAATACCGACAAACAAGGAAGAAACACAATCAATGCAATGCACAATATGATGCATGAATGTGACATGGCAATATGATGTGATTTGAGCTAATGCAACTAGCAGCAAGTTAAATGGAGTTGGTTTGAACCCTAGGTTCAAATTCAAACTCCACATGTGATTATTTAAATGCCATTTAATTGAATTGTCCTAAACAGTGGTCATAAGTTGTTCTAACATGCATGAAAATGGTACAGATGGATAGATTGGATTTTTCTGATCATTTTTCATATATAAATTATTTAATTCTGAGCTACGGTTGAATTACTATGATTTTTAGAAGTTTATACAATTTTCTGGAATTAAATAAATCATATCTGATTTATTTAAAACTCCAGAAAACATTTACTGCGGCAGCATGACGTTGGCATGACGTCAGCAGGTCAACAGGGGCTGGTCCGGGTCAAACCTGACCAGTGGGGCCCACTGGTCAGTGTCTCAGGCTGGTTTAGGTGGATGACATGTGGGACCGGTCAACGTTGACTTGACTAAGTCAACATCTGACACGTCGGGTCCACAGGTTAGCACTAATCTAAACAGAAAAATTAAACTAATCTAATTAGGCTCGGGGCCCACATGGAAGTGGCTCAAGGGGGTGTTTAGAGTGGTCATTAGCGGCTAATGGAACTGCCACGTCAGCGTCACCGGAGTTACGCCGGCGGCGACCAGAACGCGGCGGAGGCACTCTGGAGGGGCTCGGGTTTCGCGCTCCGGCGTCCAAACGAGCGGAGGAGACCACCTACGGGCAGCTGGTGATCCAGCGCGTCGAGTGGTGCAGTCAGTTACGCCGGGGGCGACCTATATCGACGGCGGCGAGCTCAAAGGCGGCGGCCGGAGTTTGAGTTTCAGCGGTTTCGGCACTAGGGTGCACGGGAGGGGAAACGGGTGGTGGACTTGGCCTTTTGGGGAGCTCCTGAGCACGGGCCTGAGGTCGGACGTGAGCTGCGCTAGCTAGAGCGACGGCGGCGACATGGCCGGCGGCGGTGGGGTTTCGGCCTTGGTAGATAACCTGGCTACGGCGCGCAAACGACGAAACAGAGAGGGGGAAATGGACGGAGAGCTCACGTAGACCCTGTAGAGGTGGACGGCGAGCTTGAGGGAGGCCGGACGGGGACGGATTTGACGGCGGTGATCCGCGGTGGCCGAGGAGGGGAACGGTGAAGCTGGCGGCATCCAGGGCTTCCGGCGCCTTCCGTCTTGGTGAGGAGGAAGAGGGGGACGAGGCGGAGCTTCTTGGCGCTTAGGCGAGGCGTGGGGTGGCCGGTGGCCACGATGGTTCTCATCGGCGACGGCGGGCGCGTTCAGTGAGGAGACCAGAGGAGGGGGAGAGCGTTCCGGGGAGAGAGAGGAGAGGGGCACGGGGAGAGTAGGAGGGCTAGAGGGTTGCGTGGCGCTCGGGAGAGGCATCCAGACCCTCGGCGGCAAGCAGGAGCTGGCGAGGCGCGTGCTCGCGCGCGTCGGCCACGCGCGCTGTCCTTCTGGCGAGAGGAGAGGGACGACTGGCGTGGCCAGTCAGCTGGGCCGAACTGCTGGGCCAGCTGGTAAGTCGCCCAGGAAAGCCTCTCTCCCCTTTTTTTCTATTTTGTTTCTCTTTTATATTTCTGTAGTTTTGTTTCTGATTTAGTTTATAGCCCAAATCATTTTAATAAATCCTGAAAATAATTGTGGGCATTAACTGAATTATTACAGAGGCCCTCAACTATTTTCAGAATTGTTGGAGCATTTAAAAATATTAACAGTATTTAAATGCCCCAATTCAAATACAATATGGTTTATTCAAAAATCCAAAAATGTCTTGGAAAAATATCCATCATCTCTGGATATGGTTTTCACCCTTTTCCATTAATCATGAACATTTTTGCAAACCAATTTTGGGTTCTTTGAAAATATTTTGAAGTTGAACCTATTTGCATTGCTTTGGTGCTAGGGCTTGGTCATCCCCATTTCAAATTTCATGAACTTTAAACATGATGCACACATGGAAGCAAGCATAGGTCAGGCCAGAACTAGGGATGTGACAGAGATGGTACTAAATTTGTGTGCATCTACTAAAAAAGAAAAAAATGTTTCTCCAAAATTCTGCAATTGGGGCGGGCGCACTCCAGCCCAACAAAGCCAACCCAGTAATTATCTGCTCATGCATTAAGAAGACTTTATTTGTCGCACGAGGCGACAAATAGTTCAAGGTACGCACAGGTCACCTAGAACTAGGACAGCCCGTTTCAACTAAATCTTTGAGCCTGTGTTTCGTTTTCGTTTTCCCTTTTCTATTTTTTCCGTGAAATTTAGTTTTTTGTTGAAATATTCAAAAAAAGAGCATTATAAAATTTTATTCCTGTTTTGAGAAATATTAGAAACTTTAAAACAACTGGTTTCGGAATTTCCTCAACATTTAAAAAATGTTGCCATTTTAAAAAGATTCTACTTTTTATTTTTCCTAGACTTTTTTTTATAAAATTAATTTTTTATAAAATGTTCCATATTAAAAAAATCCCGTTTCGGTGAAAAGTTAACAAAAACAAAATAATGTTTGCGTCTAAGAAAACAATTTAAAAATTGTTCTTAAAGTTACCTTTTTTAAAAATCAATAATGTTGTGTTTTCATAAAAGGTTCATGGTTTCAACATATTGTTTTTGAATTTCAATAACTATTACCGTTTCTAATTTTTTTGTGTTTTCGCAAAATTATATGTAATTTAAAAAAATAAATGTTCACATTTTTTGAAACTGGCTAGGCTTCAAAAAAACATGAGCGCTAAAGTAATAAAAGAGAATAAACCATCATGATCAAGGGACATTCATGCCTGATTATGCTTATGAAAGAGGATTTATGCGCTGCAATTAGTAATCCATCCAGTTACACCGTCGTAGGAGAGTGGTCGAAGCAACCGTGTCCCGTTGGTCGTCACACATCCACCAAATAAGGAAGCATGCACAATCCCGAGATGGAGGGGGGCTCGAAAGAAAAAGGCACGAGTTGGGTGCTCGCCACCACACCTACCGACCCCACCACTATCAAGATTTCACAGGCCAAACATGTCCAGTTAGAAGACCACAACAACTTGCTCTGTCTCCTTCCGTTGTGGAGACCTTTTTTTGGACACAATTGATTATCTTTTCGGTTGCTTGTCGTAAATAAAATATCAACACACGGGCATATGTGCTAGTAATTCAAATCTGAACTACATGCACATGCTCCAGTGTATATAAATTGGTTGAAAAATCAAATATGTGTCCTTGGGTGCATGCTTAGGTCTCATGCAAGAAATGTGAATGAATTTCAAACAACGGGGCACCGTTGATTGCCGGCAAAGCATTGAGATGCCTGGTTTTAAAATTCTAGTAAATCGAAAACTCGTCTGAAATTCATGAAACTTGGCATGCTATCATGGAGCAGCATCAACATGCCGTGGTACAATTTTTGTCCCATTTGGGGTAGGTTTGGGTATATGTTTATCACAAACCGGAGCTTCTCACAACAAGCATGATGGTTTTCGGTAGGGAACGTCCCACCTTTGTGAACGAAATGATATCCATTGCATCTTATTGTTTTCAAAAAAAATCGTGTCAACATAGAACAACGGGAGTGTTGTGTGATTTTTTGTGATTTTTCGAGGTTCGTTTGGATATTTTTATGCATTAACTGAGTTTTCAATGCATTTTATGTGCGTTTCTCCAATATTTTCATTCGCTCATCGTCGAAAATAATTTTTTCTATGCGAGGTTGTACTAAATTTTTGTGCATCTACTAAAACAGACAAAAAGTTTCTCCAGAATTCCGCAATTGGGCCGGGCGTACTCCAGCCCAACAAAGCCAACCCAGTATTTATCCTGCTCATGCGTTAAAACACCTTATTTGTCGCCCGACGCAACAAATAGTTCAAGGTACGCGCAGGTCACCCAAGACTGGGCCAGCCCGTTTCAACTAAATTTGTGTGCGTGTGTTTTGTTTTCGTTTTCCCTTTTCAAATTTTTCCATGAATTTTTTTAAAAAATATTCAAAAATATCAGCATTATAAAATTGTATTCCTGTTTTGAAAAATATTAGAAACTTAAAAAAACAGGTTTCGGAGTTTCCTCAACATTTAAAAAATGTTTCCATTTTAAAAAGATTCTATTTTAGAATTGTTCGACATTTTTTAATAAAATTATTATTTTATAAAATGTTCCATATTCGAAAAAATATTCCTATTTCAGTGAAAAGTTTACAGAAACAAAATAATGTTTGCGTCTAAGAAAAGAAATTAAAAATTGTTCTGAATGTTCCCCTTTAGGAAAATCAATAATGTGGTGTTTTTATAAAAGGTTCATTGTTTCAACATATTGTTTTTGAATTTCAATAACTATTCCTGTTTCTTACTTTGTTTGTGTTTTTCCAAAATTATATGTAATTTTCAAAAAAATGTTCACATTTTTTAAAACTGTCCGAGCTTTCAAAACAAGTTAGCGCTAAAGTAATCAAAGAGAATAAACTGTCGTGATGAATGGACATTCATGCCTGATTATGCTTATGAAAGAGGATTTATGCGCTGCAGTTAGTAATCCATCTGATTAGACTGTTGTAGGAGAGTAGTCAAAGCAACTGTGTCCCGTTGGTCATCACACATCCGCCAAATGAGGAGGCACGCACAACCCAGAGATGGAGGTGGGCGCGAAAGAAAAATGCACGAGTTGGGTGCTGGCCACCACACCTACCAAGCCCACCACACCTACCAAGCCCACCACTATCAAGATTTCACGGGGCCAAACATGTCCAGTGAGAACACCGCAACTCCTTGCTTTGTCGCCTTCCGTTGTGGAGACCTTTTTTTGGACACAGTTGATTATCTTTTCGGTTGCTTGTCGTAAATAAAATATCAACACAGGGGCATATGTGCTAGTAATTCAAATCTGAACTACATGCACATGCTCCAGTGTATATAAATTGGTTGAAAGATCAAATATCTGTCCTTGGGTGCATGCTTAGGTCTCATGCAAGAAATGTGAATGAATTTCAAACAACGGGGCACCGTTGATTGCCGGCAAAACATTGAGATGCCTGGTTTTAAAATTCTATTAAATCCAAAACTCGTCTGAAATTCATGAAACTTGGCATGCTATCATGGGGAGCGGCATCAACATGCCGTGGTACAAATTTTGTCCCATTTGGGGCAGGTTTGGGTATATGCTTATCACAAACCGGAGCTTCTCACAACAAGCATGATGGTTTTCGGTAGGGAACATCCCACCTTTGTGGACGAAATGATATCCATTGCCTCTTATTGCTTTCAAAAAAATTTCTCATGTCAACATAGAACAACAGGAGTGTTTTGTGATTTTTTGTGATTTTTCGAGGTTCGTTTGGATATTTTTATGCATTAACTGAGTTTTCAATGCATTTTATGTGCATCTATACCTACTAAGAAAGCAAGGTGCGTTTCTCCAATACTTTCATCCGCTCATCGTCGAAAATAATTTTTCTATGCGAGGTGGTACTAAATTTTTGTGCATCTACTAAAACAGACAAAAAGTTTCTCCAGAATTCCGCAATTGGGCTGGGCGTACTCCAGCCCAACAAAGCCAACCCAGTAATTATCCTGCTCATGCGTTAAAAACACCTTATTTGTCGCCCGACGCGACAAATAGTTCAAGGTACGCGCATGTCACCCAAGACTGGGCCGGCCCGTTTCAACTAAATTTGTGTGCGTGTGTTTTGTTTTCGTTTTCCCTTTTCAAAATTTTCCATGATTTTTCTAAAAATATTCAAAATATCAGCATTATAAAATTGTATTCCTGTTTTGAAAAATATTAGAAACTAAAAAAAACAGGTTTCGGAATTTCCTCAACATTTAAAAAACGTTTCCATTTTAAAAAGATTCTATTTTAGAATTGTTCAAGATTTTTTAATAAAATTATTATTTTATAAAATGTTCCATATTCGAAAAAATATTCCTATTTCACTGAAAAGTTTACAGAAACAAAATAATGTTTGCGTCTAAGAAAAAAAATTAAAAATTGTTCTGAATGTTCCCCTTTAAAAAAATCAATAATGTGATGTTTTTATAAAAGGTTCATTGTTTCAACATATTGTTTTTGAATTTCAATAACTATTCCCGTTTCTTACTTTGTTTGTGTTTTTCCAAAATTATAAGTAATTTTCAATAAAAATGTTCACATTTTTTAAAACTGTCCGGGCTTTCAAAAAAAGTTAGCGCTAAAGTAATCAAAGAGAATAAACTATCGTGATGAAGGGACATTCATGCCTGATTATGCTTATGAAAGAGGATTTATGCGCTGCAGTTTGTAATCCATCTGGTTAGACTGTCGTAGGAGAGTAGTCGAAGCAACCGTGTCCCGTTGGTCGTCACACATCCACCAAATGAAGAGGCACGCACAACCCAAAGATGGAGGCGGGCGCGAAAGAAAAAGGCACGAGTTGGGTGCTGGCCACCACACCTACCAAGCCCACCACTATCAAGATTTCACGGGGCCAAACATGTCCAGTGAGAACACCGTAACTCCTTGCTCTGTCGCCTTCCGTTTTGGAGACCTTTTTTTGGGCACAATTGATTATCTTTTCCGTTGCTTGTCGTAAATAAAAAGACTCCCGTTGCAACACATGGGCATATGTGCTAGGACAAATAAAGCAAGGTGTGTTTCTCCAATATTTTCATCCCTTCAGCGTCGAAAAGATTTTTTTCTATCCGAGATGGTACTAAATTTGTGTGCATCTACTAAAAAAGAAAAAATGTTTCTCCAGAATTCCGCAATTGGGTCGGGCGCACTCCAGCCCAACAAAGCCAACCCAGTAATTATCTGCTCATGCATTAAGAAGACTTTATTTGTCACACGAGGCGACAAATAGTTCAAGGTACGCACAGGTCACCCAAAACTAGGACAGCCCGTTTCAACTAAATCTTTGAGCCTGTGTTTCGTTTTCGTTTTCCCTTTTCTAATTTTTCCTTGAAATTTTATTTTTTGTTGAAATATTCAAAAAAGAGCATTATAAAATATTATTCCTGTTTTGAAAAATATTAGAAACTTTAAAAAAACTGGTTTCGGAATTTCCTCAACATTTATAAAATGTTGCCATTTTAAAAAGATTCTATTTTTTATTTTTCCTAGATTTTTTTATAAAATTAATATTTTATAAAAAGTTCCATATTAAAAAAATCCCGTTTTAGTGAAAAGTTAACAAAAACAAAATAATGTTTGCATCTAAGAGCACAATTTAAAAATTGTTCTTAAAGTTACCCTTTTTAAAAATCAATAATGTTGTGTTTTCATAAAAGGTTCATGGTTTCAACATATTGTTTTTGAATTTCAATAACCATTCCCGTTTCTAATTTTGTTTGTGTTTTCCCAAAATTATATGTAATTTAAAAAAAATGTTCACATTTTTTGAAACTGTCCGGGCTTTCAAAAGAACATGAGCGCTAAAGTAATAAAAGAGAATAAACCGTCGTGATCAAGGGACATTCATGCCTGATTATGCTTATGAAAGAGGATTTATGCGCTGCAATTAGTAATCCATCCAGTTACACCGTCATAGGAGAGTGGTCGAAACAACCGTGTCCCGTTGGTCATCACACATCCACCAAATGAGGAAGCATGCACAATCCCGAGATGGAGGCAGGCGCGAAAGAAAAAGGCACGAGTTGGGTGCTCGCCACCACACCTACCGACCCCACCACTATCAAGATTTCACAGGCCAAACATGTCCAGTTAGATGACCACAACTCCTTGCTTTGTCGCCTTCCGTTGTGGAGACCTTTTTTTGGACACAATTGATTATCTTTTCGGTTGCTTGTCGTAAATAAAATATCAACACACGGGCATATGTGCTAGTAATTCAAATCTGAACTACATGCACATGCTCCAGTGTATATAAATTGGTTGAAAAATCAAATATGTGTCCTTGGGTGCATGCTTAGGTCTCATGCAAGAAATGGGAATGAATTTCAAACAACGGGGCACCGTTGATTGCCGGCAAAACATTGAGATGCCTGGTTTTAAAATTCTAATAAATCCAAAACTCGTCTGAAATTCATGAAATTTGGCATGCTATCATGGAGCGGCATCAACATGCCGTGGTACAAATTTTGTCCCACTTGGGGCAGGTTTGGGTATATGCTTATCACAAACCGGAGCTTCTCACAACAAGCATGATGGTTTTCGGTAGGGAACTTCCCACCTTTGTGGATGAAATGATATCCATTGCCTCTTATTGCTTTCAAAAAAATTCTCATGTCAACATAGATCAATAGGAGTGTTGTGTGATTTTTTGTGATTTTTCGGGGTTCCTTTTGAAATTTTTATGCATTAATTGAGTTTTCAATGCATTTTATGTGCATAATTCAAATTTGAACTACATGCACATACTCCAGTGCATATAAATTTGTTGAAAAATCAAATATGTGTCCTTGGGTGCATGCTTAGGTCCCATTGAAGAAATGGGAATGAATTTCAAACACCAGGGCACCGTTGATTGCCGCAAAACATTGAGATGCCTGGTTTTTAAATTCTAGTAAATCCAAAATTTTGTTAACCATTCATGTGACGCCACGTGTTTTGGTTTTAAGGGTTGTAGGAGGTGTCGTGCGGACAGCTGCTTGACCTTGACTGAACGGGAGGCGTGCGAGCATCGTCTGATGCGCAGGCTGACCAAGAGGAGTGCAAGCTGTCCTTGAGTGCACAGGCTCACCGGGAAGTGTGCATGTTGTATGCTGCGCAGGCTCACTAGGAAGCGAGCCTTTGACTTCCATGGCCGCCCGCCTTGCTCGCATCATCTCCATTAATGGCGCCCAAGCCACAGTTTAATTCGCTTCTTAAATATAAAACACTCATCGCAAACATTTTAGTTAGAACACCCATATGCAAACCGACAGCTTCCCCGGGAAGCCAAGAGAAAATGTGCCGAGCAGGATTTCTACAGCTCTTGATCGCAAACGTTTTAGATAGAACACCGTATGCAAAGTGAGAGCAGTGCAGGATTTTTGCATCCCTTCAACGCAAACGGTTGTTCTGGATGACCCGTGTGGAACCACGTACAAACAATTTGGTAAGATTTGTCAATACTTGTAACACTGCGATTTGTCAAAATGTGAAGCTAAAAATCACTAGCACTATCTAATTTTTGCAACTAAAATTTAGTAATTAAGCATAGATTTCATTCATAGATTAAGCAGTTGTTCTTAATTTATACAAACAGTTCAACTCGACAGCTGAACCGACCAAAATTTTCCCCAATTGTTGCCAACAACATACTGAAATAGCTAGTTCAACTATATATACTAGCTAATTTCAAGTACATTGTACAGTTCCACGACATCTATAGTCAGATGAACTAAACAAAATAGCCCCTGAATACTACTACTACTACTACTGCAGAGGGGCTTTGTACTACTTCCGGCTGCCTCTCCTCTGCCAAGCATGCTTAGTAAGAGGCGAAGGAGGAGGAGCCTACCGACGAGCCGGGCAACCGCAATGCGGTGCCTTCCGCTAATGCAGCTTCAGCGGTACTCGCCTCGAACGCCCTCTGCCGCTGCAGACGACCCTCTCGAAGCGGTGGTTCTCCTCATAGATCTCCTGATTCCTCGCCTCTGAGGCGGCGTGTGCCACTGCCACTGTGGCGGTAAGGTTGTTTGCGTGCTCGACAAGGCGCTCCTCCTCCTCCCGCAGGAACTCGGTGTAGTGCGCAAGGTCGTTGTCGCACGTGCGGGCATCCACCTCCACCTCCCACCTTCGGGTGGCGGTGGCGGAGCGGATTATGACCCCGACAGTCGACGGTGGGCTGGCGGCCACGGCGGCCGACGACGGGGTGGCGGCCACGACCACCACCTCCCGCCTTTGGGCCGCGGTGGCGGAGCGGGTGATGGCGATAGTGGCCGGCAGTGGGGTGGTGTCCGCGTCGGCCATCTCCCACCTTCGGGCCGCAGTGGCGGAGCTGGCGATGGCCCTGGATTTCGACGGTGGTGTGGCGGCAACGGCGGCCGACAAACGGCTGCCGACGGGCACCGGCGATGGAGCGTGTGGTGGGTGTTCCGCGCACACCCAACAGGGACGCCACGTGCACTACACTACACCGGGGACTACGCCGCCGCCATGGTGTAGCCTCCCAGCTGGAGCTGTCCTCTGATGACGGTGGAGTGGCTGAGCGACAACGACGGACCGGTGCCATTGGCGAATGTGGGAGAAGCAGACGAGATAAGCTACATGGATGGAGGGGAAAATGCGACACAGGACTCGCCGGCCGTGAGGGTTTTTATAGCAGGCCGGTAAGCATTTGGATTTTGGGGGATTTCACCGAGTCGGGCAGGAAGTTTGTGTGGGAACCTGCAAGGTTACGCGGGAACGGGCTCACCGACGATTCATTGGCGCCACCGTTTGGCAAAAAGAACGCCCTCGCGCGCTGCTCAAGCTTGCGCTGTAAGCCATCTGCGGCAGCGGGGTGACAAGACGTGCGAGAGGAGGACGAAAGGCCATGTACACATATGGTTAATAAAAAAATGTTTGCGATTTAATTACCTACTATACCACCGTCCTGGTTTATAAGTATGATTTAACTAATAAAATACGACTGCATGTCGCCAAAGATTATATAGTTGGATTTGTATTTGAACATAGTTTCTAATTATATAATTTCTAAAACTTGCATTAACATTTTGTTGGTTAAATTTGTGGGCGAAGTATGGCACGGAATATAAAGGAGACTATAGACTAGATGGAGGTGGTACCACACGGCCGCTCTCTACGCACCGACGCAACTGTCAGTCAGCTTGTGGGCAACCATTTGCTGCATGTTCAACTGCTCCATGCGTGTGGTTGCTTGCGGTTCAGGCGGCCGCGGCACGCTCTGCTTGCGTCCCGCCGCGCGTGCTCTGCTCTCGCGTCCCTCCGGGTGCTCTTCCCTTGTCCCTCCATGCGCGCTGCCAGTGTTTTGTGCCGGCGAACGATCACACACGTTCCTGTGCAAGCGGTTGCGCCGGGCGCGGCGCGACGATGCAGTTACCCGCTGCAAAAACTGCCATGCGGACGCACCGAGAATCCACGCCGCCCGGCCCCTTTTATTCATGCGGCCATTTAGCTTCATCTCTTGTCTCACACGTCACAATAAGCACACCCACGAGGACACATACAGAGAGGACATCCAACGGTTCCAATGGTGCTCCCCGTGACTCCAATGGCGCTTCTAGCGGCCGACGATGACAACGGCGGATAGTTCACCACGCATCACGTAGTGGACACCCACGTGAGGGGGAAGGCCCTCTCGGTGGTGTGCACGAACGATCCGGTCTCGGTGGAGAGCTCCATCCAAACCATGGTGTAGTTCCTTGCCGAGGACAAGTACCCAGTGGTCGGCTTCGACCTCAAGTACACCATCGGTCATGCCGGGAACGATCAGAAGGTTTCCATCGCCCAATTGTGCGTGCGACATGACGTCCTCGTCTACCACTTCCACCTTGCCACAAGGCCTTGCGAGTGTTTCTCTAGGTTTATCAAGAGCTTCGACTACATTTTCGCTACGGTGCACACCACCAATGTTCTAAAAGTGCTCAAGGTTTCGGAATTGAAATGCCTGAATCTTGTCAACACCTAGTGTCGGATCACGGGTTCTGGCAAAACCCTCATGGTTCGAACACTGGGGTGCACGCGAAGATTTCCTCCCTATCGATTCATGCCCTAGCTCTCTAAGATCTCGCAGACGAACTCGCAACACAAAGACACAACATTTATACTGGTTCAGGCCACCGTTGTGGTGTAACACCCTACTCCAGTGTGGTGGTGGTGGATTGCCTCTTGGGCTGATGATGAACAGTATAAGGGGAAGAACAGCCTACTGAGGTTGAGGTGTTCTTGTGCTTGGTGAACTTGTGCCGGTGAGGATTGCTCAAGATGAGATGAGATGCCTCCTACTATGGTGGCTAGTCCTATTTATAGAGGCCCTGGTCCTCTCCCCAAATATTGAGCGGGAAGGGAGCCAGCAACGGCCAATTTGAAAGGGGACAACTAGTACAACTTATCCTGACAAAAGTAGTCTTCGCCTGCAAAAGTCTCTGGTGGTGACGCCGTCTTGGGCTCCATGGTGACCAAAGAGGAAATAAGGACGCTGCGCGCGCTGGCGCCCGCCTGGTCTCGATTGTCATGGCTCACGTCACGAGGACCTCGCGAGATTTTGCCTTGCCTTGATATCTCTGCCCCTCGTGAGCCTGCCTAGTGAGGCCGCTCCTGAGGAGGTCTTGTGTCGTCCGCCTCGCGAGGATTGGCCCCTCGCGAGGGTATTGAATGCCTTTCCGATGAAGATGGGCCACACGGGCCTACTAGCTCAGCCACGCCGTGGGCCACAGGCAGGCAAGTCTGGGGACCCCCGTTCCCAGAACACCGACAGTAGCCCCCGGGCCCAAGGCGTGCTTGTGCTTGGCTTCAGGGCGGAGCCAAAGGTCAAGCGCGGAGCGCCGCGGGCCCCAAAAGCCTGCGTCCTCAGTTGATGCATGGCAGTTGATTGGACATGGGCGTCTCCACTTCCCCACGCTGCCTCGGCAACTGCCCGACGTGACAAAAAGGATGGCGCAGACAGTTCTTGCCTTCATTGCTTCTTCCTCGCCTTGCTCCAGATCCCCTTTCTTGCTCGTTGTTGCCAGAACCTCTAGATCCGCTCCAACCTCGCTCCGCACCTGTGACCAATGGCGCCGCGTAAGGTCAAGTCCTCCTCGGCGCTGGCATGGTTCGAGCCAGCCCTTGATGCGCCCAACGTCACGGAGAAGAACCTAGCCGCCACGTGCCTGCTGACAGCGGGGGAGAGCAACGAGAGGGGGAAGACGGAGCTCCGGCTTGCCTCCGACGCGCCGGAGCCTAAGGGAAGCACCTTCTTCCCTTTCTTCATGAGCAGCATCGCCGCCGGGTTGGTTCCCCCTTTTCTGATTTCTTTTTCAAGGTTCTCGACCATTTCGGGCTGCAGGCGCTACATCTCCATCCCAACTCCATTCTTCTCTTGTCCATCTTCGCCTACTATTTCAAGGCGTACCTGCGCGTGATGCCGTCCGTGGCACTGTTGCGCCACTTCTTCTTCCTCAGTGTCACCGGCGGCCATATCTCTGGGTACGCCAACTTCATCGGGGCCGGCCAGGCCAACTCGATCTCGAACACTGGGAAGAGGGTCGACACCATCATAGCCACATGGGTCATGATGAGTGCCAAGTGCGTCCATCCACGCCTGGAACTGCCAACGGAGGCGCCCTGATGTCTATTACGCAACCTTCTTCTTGTATACGTTGTTGGGCCTCCAAGTGCAGAGCTTTGTAGGATAGTAGCAAATTTCCCTCAAGTGGGTGACCTAAGGTTTATCAATCAGTGCGAGGCATAGGATGAAGATGGTTCCTCTCAAGCAACCCTGCAACCAAATAACAAAGAGTCTCTTGTGTCTCCAACACACCCAATACAATCGTAAATTGTATAGGTGCACTAGTTCAGCGAAGAGATTGTGATACAAGTGCAATATGGACGGTATATATAGGTTTTTGTAATCTGAAAATATAAAAACAGCAAGGTAACTAATGATAAAAGTGAGCGTAAACGGTATTGCAATGCTAGGAAACAAGGCCTAGGGTTCATATTTTCACTAGTGCAAGTTCTCTCAACAATAATAACATAATTGGATCATATAACTATCCCTCAACATGCAACAAAGAGTCACTCCAAAGTCACTAATAGCAGAGAACAAACGAAGAGATTATGGTAGGGTACGAAACCACCTCAAAGTTATCCTTTCTGATCGATCTATTCAAGAGTCCGTAGTAAAATAACATGAAGCTATTCTTTCCGTTCGATCTATCATATAGTTCGTACTAGAATAACACCTTAAGACACAAATTAACCAAAACCCTAATGTCACCTCAAGTATCCGTGGGTATCATTATACGATATGCATCACACAATCTCAGATTTCATCTATTCAAACCAACACAAAGTACTTCAAAGAGTGCCCCAAAGTTTCTACCAGAGAGTCAAGACGAAAACATGTGCCAACCCCTATGCATAGGTTCATGGGTGGAACCCGCAAGTTGATCACCAAAACATACATCAACTGAGTCACGTGATATCCCATTGTCACCACAGATACGCACGGCAAGACATACATCAAGTGTTCTCAAATCATTAAAAGAGTCAATCCGACAAGATAACTTCAAATGGAAAACTCAATCCATTACAAGAGAGTAGAGGGCGAGAAGCAACATAAGATCCAACTATAATAGCAAAGCTCGCGATACATCAAGATCATGCCAAATCAAGAACATGAGAGAGAGAGAGAGATCAAACAGATAGCTACTGGTACATACCCTCAGCCCCGAGGGTGAACTACTCCCTCCTCATCATGGAGAGCGCCGGGATGATGAAGATGGCCACTGGTGAGGGGTTTCCCCCTCGGCAGGGTGCCGGAACAGGGTCCCGATTGGTTTTTGGTGGCTACAGAGGCTTGCAGGAACAAGGGAAAAACATGAACTGGCACTGGGCTCTGGGTCAATAGGTTAGTCCCAAAAATAATATAAAAGTGCATAGTAAAGCCCATTAAGCATCAAAGATGGATAATATAATAGCATGAATACTTCATAAATTATAGATACGTTGGAGACGTATCACGCCCCAGTTCGACAAGGAGTGGTCTCGTGCAGAGATTACCGACGAGCGGGTTTCATCGGTGTTGGAGCAGATGAAGACCGATTTGAAGCCAGGCAATGCGAAGGCGGCCAAGGTGATGGGGGCCATGCTCCTAAAGGAATTCTTGACGCTGCGCGTTGCTCCACTTCAGGCACACGCGTGACCTTTGTGGAAGCTTGGAGATGAAGAAGACGAGATTCGTCTGAGCACGGTGGCCCTGTGTGATGACGAGCTGACTACATTTCTATGCCTCTTGGTTGGGGATAACCAAGAGTACCCGCCGAGCGCCTTTGTTCCTTTGTTCCACTGCAAGGACTGGGAGCAATTCGTTGCCTCCGGGCCGACCTTTGATGCGCGTGGGCTGGTGCCGCCGGCGCTCACTGGGGCCTCTGCAACGCCGAAGCTGGTGGAGGTGTATTCTGACGAGTCCCGCGGGAAAGAAGAGGGGAGGAGGACTCAGAGGAGACTCCCGAGGAGATGAGGGAGAACTCCCCCTTGAGCAAGGCCGACATCCTCCGCGCACTACCAAACAACGCCGAGGTCAACACCCGTCAGGAGAGTAGGGAGCTACTCCTCTTCCCGACAAGGGGTAGATCGTCGCTGGTCCCTCGAGATGCTGCCTCCGTCTTGACACCGCCTGGGGCCGGCTCCGGCCCTTCTGCTACGCCGTCTTCTGCCCCCGGAGCCCGCGTGCCCACTCCTCAAGCCCCGACGCTTTCGGGTTTCAGGCTCCCCAAGCGGAAGGTGGACTATGTCCCGGTGGATCAGTAAGTGCTTCGAGCTTTTGTCTTGATCCTTCTTGCACTTGCTGTTTTCTGACATCCGCCCCTGGTTGATCAGGCCGGTGTCTTTAGCGAAGAAGAGGAAGGAGGGTGCCATGGCCGTGCCCCCTTCTGCGGAGAAGAGAGGTGACATCACTCGCACCTCCCCAGCCCGGTCATTCTCGCGAGGCCTAGATGAGCATCGTCAGGAGGAGTCAGCCCCCGCGGCCCCGCTGGCTCCGGGAGTGCCGACACCCGACTCGGCTGATGAGGTCCTGAGGGCTCCGGAGCCCCCGATCTTCCAGGCTCTGGTAACGGCGTCGCCTCCTCCTCCTCCTCCTACTGCGCCTCTGGCCCCAAATTCTTCTGCTTCCTCCACAGTCTTGGAGCCTGTCTTCTCGGGGATGGCCAAGCTGCAGGAAGACCTCCTAGGCGCGGACTCGCACCTAGTGGCCGGGCGCCTGGAGCTAGCCTCAGGCTGGTTTCACGCCAACTTGGCAGTCCGAGCGTCGCTGAGGGCCGCGACAGCCTCTGACAAGGAGAAGCAGGCCCCTGCCAGAACTGCGGCGATCGTGAGATGGCGTTGAACGACGCCGAGGCCGCCCACGACCGCTGTCACGAGATGGAGGGTGAGTTGAAGAGTCTGCGACGAGTGCGCAGAAGAAGCACGTGACCGCAAAGCGAAGGAGGAGGAGATGAAGGCTCGGGAGGACGCCATCAAGGGCCGCGATGCCGAGCTAGAGGAGCTGACGAAGGCGCAAGCCGCGGAGCACAACCGACTGGAGGAGCTGGAGCAGAACGTGAAAGCGAGGGAGGCTGATCTCGACGCCAAAGTGAAGGTCCTGACCGAAGACCGCACGGCCTTCTCGCTTCTTGAGAAGAGGTCCAGCGTGGCACTGAAGTCACTGTACGAGAAGGGCCCGGAGAAGCCGCTGACCACCCACGAGGATGGCCCTGCTCAGCTGCTTCCCCACTTGGTGAAGGCGCTTGATGAAGTCGTGGAGGGTATCGGTCCCATGGCTGAGGCAGAGGCTCGTGTCCTTTCTTCAGCTGCGCTGACGCATGTCTTTAGTGATATGTACCTTCGCAACCCAAATGCTCGTCTTGATGAGCTGCTGGAGCCTGTGGCCGATGAGCATTGTGCGGCCGCCACCGCAGCCATGAAGGGTCAGGTGGAGACCCTGCTGAAGAAGTTCCACGGCTTCGTCCTCGCGCCCTCGACCGGCGATGCTGCCGATCCTGTGGCTGGCGGTGCAGGTGAAGGCGACGCCACCAAGGGAAGAGCACCTTCTGCATGCGATGGCGGTGTCCAGGGGTGACCTGCGGCTGCTTTCTTGTTTCATTCCTGCAATATGCATCAGGCCTCGTGGAGGCGTTAAACTTTCATTTGATATTGTGAGGACAATATGTCTTGTAATATTTGCTTCGTGATTTTGCGATTTCCTTCCTATTTGCTTTGTGTTCTGTGTCGGCAAAGCCTGGCCCCGCGCATACTTCAACCATTGTTGGGCCGACCGGAGACCAGGACGTACCAAGGAGTGAGGGGCTACGTCACCAGTTAGGCTCCTGAGTCGTGATGCTCAGGAGTCCCCCTTGACACGCAAACAGCTTATAGGGAGGATACGCGAGGATAGGTTGACGTTCTACGTCGGCAGAGCCCGGTCCCGCACAAACCTCAACCGCCATTGGGCCGACCGGAGACCAGGACAGACCAAGGAGTGAGGGGCTACGTGACCAGTTAGGCTCCTAAGTCACGATGCTCAGGACTCCCCCTTGATGTGCAAACGATCTCTATACCTTTGCCATCGCCGAGGCTCGGCTCAGGAGGGGCGTGCAACGACCAGGTCTGGGAGACCTGGTTGGGTGGTGTACGCTTGGGCGTGACCCGAGCGCAGCCCCCGTGCCCAGCCCCCTCGCGCGGCTCTCCTGAGGGGAGGCATTGCGGTGAGGCTAGACGCTGAGCTCTAGGGCTCCCTGAGGTTGTTACGACCGTAAAGCTGCCCTTAGTTGTTTATCACCAGCGCGGAGCATAGTGCTTCCACTTGTGCACGGGCATAGCCGCTCCTCGGTAGTGTTGACGGCCAGCATGGAGCATGGTGCTTCCACTTGTGTGTGGGAGGGAGGCTCCCTCTGCAGAGAGCCCTCGGGGCATGTACAGCCTCGCCCTGACACGTGGCTTGCACGGCAGGGCTAGACGAGGTGTATCTGGGCACTCGTGAGCCAGCACGGGACTCACGAGGCCCTACCTCAAGGCGGGTTGCGCCTGGTCTTGGTTCTTGTTCGCTATGCTGGTCCTGCGAGGTGGTCAGACAACTTGCGCCGAACGAATCTCCTGAGGTTATTGCGTGAGAAAGCCAAGCACCAACGGCCCCAAGAGTTGATGTAAACGGGGCTGGCCCGCTAGACAGAGCTCAGCCGTTGGATTTATCGATGCTGCAGGGACGGACCCGAGCACAGGCACCGTGCTCAACTTACTCACACGAAGGGTCCTGAAGAAAGACGGCCGGTGTGCGGTCCCCATGATGGGTGGCGATCGAGCAAATAGTAATCATAGGTAGGTTAAACATGAAAGAAGCAGGCTTAAGTAAGTGCAAGGAAGATACATGCCACTGGGTCAGGCCCGAGCGGCTTGGCGATGATGCAGCCCGAGGGGCGCTCCCAATAAGGTAAGCTAAAGACATAAAATGGATACATGCCACAGGGACGGACCCACGCGGCCTGGGAACGATGCAGCCCGAGGGGCGCTCCTAGCTAAATGAACTTGGAAAATGTCACTTGATTCTATTGACGAAGGAGAGTTGGGGCAGCTGAAGGTACGCAGCGAAGGAATTGCTCCTCACGAGCCATCGGGGCCCTGAGCCTCAGGAGGCTCTAGGGGCTCAGGTGGTTCCTTGAGGACTGTCTCCATCTCCGTCAGGACGGCGTGGTGCCTGGCCTCCTGAGCCGCTAGGATGCGCCGCAAGTGGTGCTGGTAGGCGGACAACACGCTTGGCAGGCCAAAGGGCATGCGAACATAGCTGTGCGGTGGGCCCTCGCAGCGTCCCACACGCGAAGGCCAGAAAAGCTCCTGAGAAACGGCCCTGTTGAGCCCTGGAATGTCGATGCAGACACGCAGCCCGGCATCCTCTCTTGGATGGGAAGTTGCGCCTCGCGAGCGGTGGTCGCCGCACATGGCCCTTGCGTCTTGCAATTCCTGGGTGGTCTTGGTGATGAACTCCTGAACGGTGGGTGATCCTTTCCCTGTGCCCTCCAGAAGAGAGCCCATGAGCCCTGCCTGAGAAGGGCGCCAGGCGTGCCATCTTATGCGATGGAGGGAGGCGCCCCTGTAGCCGGTGCTGATCCTGACGAGGCTCCTGCTGCGACGCCACCCTCCTGAGGCCCTGCACGACACAACTGCTTCTTCTTTTTGGGGATGACCTCAGGAGGGCCCTCGCCCTTGCTGTCGGGGTCGTCGATTGCTGCAGCTTGGAAGGCACGCTCGAGGGAGCACACCGCATCCCTTTCTTCACATGGGACCCGTGATGATTCCCCCGCTTCCCGGCATCTTGAGGACATTGTAGCCGTGATGAGTCACCGCCATGAACTTGTCCAGGGCTGGATACCCGAGGATGGCATTGTACGGCAGATGGATGTGCGCGACGTCGAAGTCGATGAGCTCGGTGCGTTCTCCGAAGGTGACAGGGAGGCGGACCTGCCCTATCGGTGTGGTGGAACCGTCGGTCACTCCTGAGAAAGGCTTGGTAGGCTGAAGCTAGTCATATGGCACTTGGAGGTTGTCGAACGTGTCGACGGACAGGACGTTGAGCCCTGCGCCGCCATCGATGAGGGTCTTGGTAACTTGCACGTTGCTGATGACTAGGGAGCAAAGCATCGGGAGGGCGCTAGCGGTAGCTGCGCACTTGAGCTAATCTGCCGAGTTGAACGTGATGGGGCACCAGGACCACCTGAGCGGGTGTGTGGCCTCAAGCTTGGGGAGGACTGCATTCACTTCACAGGCAAACTGCTTGAAGATACGCTGCCAGGCTGGGGCCTGGGCTCCGCCGAAGATGCAGGAGATAGCACGCGGCTCCTGGAAGCCCCCAGCACCTTCATCTTGATGGTGGTCGTCATTCCTTCTTGGCGGCAGCGGCAGCGGAGGGAGCCCAGCGTTGCCCTGAGGACGATCCTCACGAGGCTGATACCTCCAGGCACCCTCGCGAGGCTGATCCTGCCAGCGGTCCACACGAGGCCGGTCGCACCACTCCTGGCACGGGTCACGGTCATCCTAGCGTCCGCCACCACATCCTTCTCCTCGGCCGTAGCCCCGGTCGCCGCGCTCGGGGCGTCGACCTAAGCCTCCTTCGCGAATGGCTCTGAGCTCTTGACAGTCACTGGTGTTGTGTGTATTCAGGTTGTGGAAGGCGCAGAACGGACGGCTGCTCTCGGATGACTTCGGTTGGTCCCTGCCACGCTTGGTGTCTGGTTCTGCTGCGAGCATGACTGCTCCCTTGCGCTTCACATCCTTGGCCTTGGCTTTCTTCTCCTCCAGGTCTGCAGCTGGGCGCTCGTGGAGGGAGAGGCGCCCCTCCTCAGCTCTTGCGCACTTGGTCGCTAGGTTGAACAATTCCAGGGACGTGCACAACTCTTCGTGGATAGCGAGCTCTTCCTTCATCTTGACGTCGCGGACGCCATCGGAGAATGCAGAGATGATGGCTTCATCCGTCACCTTGGGGATCTTGAGGCAGACGTTGTTGAAGCGCTGGATGAACTTCTGGAGGGTCTCTCACGGTTGCTGCTTGACGCAACGCAGGTCACCCGCGGCCGGCGGGCGGTTGCGAGTACCCTGGAAGTTGGCGACGAAGCGGTCGCATATCTCATCCCAGGAGGAGATCGAGCCCGGGGGCAGGTTCAGGAGCCAGGAGCGGGCGCCATCCTTGAGGGCCATGGGAAACCAGTTCGCCATGACTTTCTCGTCACCGTTGGCTGCTTCGATGCTCAGCTCATAGAGCTGCAGGAACTCCGCAGGGTCGGGTGCCGTCGTAGCGAGGAGGCAGATCCAGCTTGAACTTGCCCGGCTAGGCGACGCTACGCAGCTCGGGTGTGAAAGCGCGGCAGCCGATTGTGGTCACCGGGGCCCACCTTGGGGTGGAGCTTGGTCTTGATGGGGTCCGTGCCCTGCTGCTACAGGTGGCGCGCGGTCTTGCCGCAGCAGCCGGTCCTGGCGCGGTGGTGCGAGGAGCGGCGGAGCGTTTTCTTGCGGCGGAGGGACTTCTTGACAGCTGCTTTCTTCACGCGCGGGCGCCGGATGCGGTGGGTCGCGCCGTGGAGCCGCGCACCATGGCACCAGGGTGCCGTCTTGGGGCAGAGGTGGTGGAGGTGCTCCGTGAGCTATGTCGGCCGTAGCTGGCGGAGGGCGAGGCAGAGAGAGGGACTGCGCTGGGGAGCCCCCTGCGGCGCGGACGAGCTCGGCGATGCGGTCGAGCCAGTCCTCGTAGAGGTCGTCAACCGGGCGGTAGCGCAGGAGCTCGTGCGCCATTTGGAGTGCGGCCCGCATGTCCATGGGAGCACGACATACATGGGACGAAGAACTGGCCTGGGTCAGCGATGGAGTGGCGGTGCGGCCGTCCCGCCACACCGAGGGGTGCAGCGAGGATGCTTGCTGCTCCTTCCCTGCCGGGCCGGTGGCGGCGTTGGCGGGAGGCGACGGGGAACGATGAGGTGGCCCACCAATGGGAGCCGTCTGAGCGACGCACGCGGCGAGGGCAGCCCGGCGCTCAGCACGAGCGCGACGATCGTCCGCCATGGAGACGACGGAGCAATGGGGCGCGGAGCGACAGAAGGAAGTTCCAGCGCACCCCTACCTGGCGAGCTAAATGTTGGATAACGGGTTCCGGCAAAACCCTCAAGGTTTGAACACTGGGGTGCGCACGAAGATTTCCTCCCTATCGATTCACGCCCTAGCTCTCTAAGATCTCGCGGACGAAATGGACGAACTCGCAACACAAAGACGTAAGATTTTTACTGGTTCGGGCCACCGTTGTGGTGCAACACCCTACTCCAGTGTGGTGGTGGTGGATTGCCTCTTGGGCTGATGATGAACAGTACAAGGGGAAGAACAGCCTCCTGAGGTTGAGGTGTTCTTATGCTTGGTGAACTTGTGTCGGTGAGGATTGCTCAAGATGAGATGAGATGCCTCCTACTATGGTGGCTAGTCTTATTTAGAGAGGCCCTGGTCCTCTCCCCAAATATTGAGCAGGAAGGGAGCCAACAACGGCCAATTTGAAAGGGGACAACTAGTACAGGTTATCCTGACAAAAGTAGTCTTCGCCTGCAAAAGGCTCTGGTGGTGACGCCGTCCTGGGATCCATGGTGACCTCCGTCTCGCCGTCCTGATGGTCTTGGTCTCGTTGCACCGATATGGAAACCTTTGCTTGATGCCTCGGTACTCAGCGCCTGCGCTTGCCCCCTTGGCACCAAAGAGGAAACAAGGACGTTGCGCACGCTGGCGCCCGCCTAGTCTCGATCGTCAAGGCTCACGTCACGAGGACCTCGCGAGGTTTTGCCTTGCCTTGATCTCTCCGCCCCTTGTGAGCCTGCCTGGCGAGGCCGCTCCTGAGGAGGTCTTGTGTCATCCGCCTCACGAGGCTTGGCCCCTCGCAAGGGTCTTCAATGCCTTGCCGATGAAGATGGGCTGTACAGGCCTACTAGCTCAGCCACGCCGTGGGCCGCAGGCAGGCAAGTCTGGGGATCCCCGTTCCCAGAACGCCGACATCCAGCACCACTACAAGGTCTGGGGCACCGACAAAAGCAAACTGAACTCCCTGGTTGACCTCACGTCGGCCATCATTGACCCCTACTACGCGAAGATGAAGCAAGAGAGCAATAAGGACAAGAACGCCTGGCACAGTGTGTGGCAGAAGAGACTGGATGAACAACATGTCAAGTACGTGGCCATGGACGCGTACACAAGCTACGAGATGTACAGGCGGATTGTTGACATGAGGAACTATCTACTTCCTGACCCAGACGAGGGATCGAGCCACATAGTAGTGGCGGGAGCGTCACAAGAAGTAGATGACTAGACGATCGTTTCTCCTACTTTAGAATGCATGCAATTGTTTATTGAGGTGTGTGCGAACGATCTGTATAGTCACTTATGTAATTGAATGTTTATTTCAGTTATATATATACATGTTATTCTACTGTAGACAGAGCAATTCACACGGCTTATTAGTAGTAATCGTCTGTGTTATTATTGGTCTTCGCACACATTTCAGATTATAGACCTGTTTGCCGTGTATCATACACATCTTGTTCAGTTGAACTATTTCCATTGTGTTGCCTAATCACACACAGCTCATCCTAGTGAACCGTATGTTGTATATCGCACATGGCTTCATCTGGCTGCCCGTTTTTTTGTGCCTCCTCATCACAAACAGTTCATTGAGCTGAGCCGTATGCCCTGCATCACACATGCAACTAAATTCTGAACCGTGTTTGATGCATCTGTCATCGCAAACGTTTTGCACCTTTTTTGATGGTTTTTTACATCACCATTTGCGATTATGGCATCGCACACGCAACTAAATTCTGAACCGTGTTTGATGCATCTATCATCGCAAACGTTTTGCACCTTTTTTGACGGTTTTTTACATCACCATTTGCGATTATGGCATCGCACACAGTTTCATCGAAGGGTCTCTGATCGTAGTGTCGCATTTGGACCATCCTGCAGTAGTGAAATTTAACGTTCTCTATTTAGGTCAATCCTCAAAGTTCAAGAATACTCTAAACATGAAAGCTTCTGTTTCAAAACTTCGAACGAAGCACCAAAAGAGCCTCTACTCACCCGAAACTACATGAGACCAATGATTGGTAGAAGGAAATTACTTTTCTAACTCCGACCCATGAAACCTACCGGCCCGATGTCCAAAGGTCTAAACCAGGGTAGGTTTGTAGACGCCACGCAACCGCCTCCGAAAAACATTCATACACAATGCCCGCCTAAGCACGCATGCACACGGCCAAAATCGCTCCCGCCCACTATTTGGACACCTGGGATTACCATCCTACCCCTGACCCGCAGTAGGTCCGAAATTTAAGATGGTGGCGAAGTTTGTACTTTCCCCAAATTTCAAACAAGCGAGTCCCATCTGTTCAAAAAAGCCAAAAACAAGCGCGTCCCAGACCGAAACATGGTTCTCCCACTACAAAAAAATACACTTCTGTGATTATACGTGTTTGTCACAGTAGGTCACGTTTTCTGTCATGCATGTACATCCATGACAAATTTATGACAGAATCAAGATAGTCATACCTGTGCGGTTGTAGAATTGTTCCATGACATTACCAAAATTATCATCACGGAAGTGTCCACTTCCATGATGATAAATCGCGCGTCATAGAAGTGCTTTCGTCCCAGGGTGACCGACATGTGGCATCGACCGTAATGGCTCGTCGTTAAACTATTGGGTCCGGTTTTGGATCCGATAACCCATTTACAGCTGGGACCAATGGGGATTTTCCACGTGTAAAATTCTCATTGGCCGGAGGAAACACGTGTTGGCTCAAATTTCGGACAGATGTCATCTACTCATTGGACAGGAGGTACCTATGATACATCAACACGTGGCACAGCCCAACATACGCCCATTCCAGAGAAAAGGCTGGCCCAGCTAAAGGCCCACCATGTTTTTTCAGACACTAGTGGGCTGGCCAGTTAACAGCATACCATGTTTTGGGTCAAATTGAGGCCCATACCATATCAGGCCCATTCACAGCCTGCCGCTTTTCGGGCCAAATTACGGCCCATATCGGATCAGGCCCATTAACAGGCCACTGATCTTTTGGGTCCCTACTAAGACAGGTTTGTATGTCAGCCTATTAAATGCCTGTTTACCAGTTCGTCCCGATAATAGTTTCGTCTTGTTAGCGGCCCATGGTCCATCCGGGATGTTGTCAGCCCGGTTTAACTGTAGGCCATTTAACGGCCCATGCAGAAACTGGGCTATTTCTTGTCTAAAGTAACTTTAGGCCTTTTAATGGCCCATAGTCTTCGTGGATAAATGGCCCGTGACACTTTTAGTCCTATGGCCCGCGTAGATACCGGCCTGCTTAAAGCCCATAATTTTATTGGGCCAAACAGGCCTGAGATATATTTTGACCTGTTAACTGCTCGTCTTATTTGGGCCAAACATGGGCCTTAGCCAATTTCGGCATGTATTGGCCCGTGACTTTTTCACCTCAACACTAGCCCAATCTAGGTTTTAGCCTGTTAAAAGCCCATGGTATTCTATGGCTCAGCTGGACAGAACTTTACTCGGCCTATTAAAGGCGGGAAACAACTATAGCTTTAGACCTGCTAATGGCCCAAGATGGTTATAGGCCCAGGGTTTGGCCCATATGAGTAACGGGCCAGCCTGAAGACCGACAACACTGAGATCCACGGAACCTTCCGGCCTAAATCAGCATACTGACCAAGAATAAACCTAGACTATACAACAAAGAAATTACAGCATATTACATCCATTCGGCATCAAAGTTCGGCACCGGTGATAATAAAGGGGAACCAGACAGCAGATTACATAAACTGGGCAGGTAGCCACCAGTGGAAGTTAACAGGCGGACACAATAATAGACAGAACCGACAACACTTCAACACAGTTCAAGAAAAGGTTAGCCCAGCCCAGGAGCTGCAGCGCAAGCAGCTTAGCAACCTGACAAGACTGCACTTCTTTGGCACTCAAGTACACCAATTTAAGCTTCATAGCATCAATAAATGTCATGTACTTACGGTTAATCTTGCATAGAGATTGGAGTTCCAGTCATATTTGAGCGGAAGCATGTATTTCTGCTTGAATTTCAGAATGAAGAAGTCGAACAGATTCAGGCGGCGACTTCATCGAGCTTGTGTCACTGAGTAAGTTTGACACTACATCAAGATGTGACTTCGTGGTTGTATCCCTACCCTCAATATGTGTTGCCTTCTCCTCTAGAATATGTCTTAGAGGGACAAACAATGGGTTCGTCTCACTATTATTGTGGCAGATCTTCCTAGCAACAGTGTTGTCACCCTGAAAGAGAAACAAGTAGGTAGATAACAGGTTTTGCACGTATAAGCATTAGTGTTGTCAATTCATCTCATTTCTTTGTCAGAAATAAAGAGACATGGTTTAAAATAGCATTAACATAATAGGCATTGTTCATAGTTAAGATGGCAGGAAATGGCAATGTGCGGGAGCGGCCAGCTTCACCAGACCACTGGATTACAGATCAAGAACACAAGAATAGATGTAGTTCTAAACAACGTATAAGCATGAATGGTGAGTGCACTCTCAATTTATACCATTTAAGATTAGTAAATAAAGAGACACGATTTAAATAACATTAATATAATATGGCATTGTTCATAGTTGAGACATAACAGGATATGACATTGTGCTATTGTTGGTAGTCTCACCACACCACTGGATTACAAATCAAGAACACAAGCATACACATAGTGCTAAAGAACATAACTTGCTATGTTTAGTTTAATTTACATGGTACGAATAAGGAACTAGATTGTACAACTAAAGACTGAAATTGAGAAGGACAAACTTATGTTTATGTACTTCTACTTTATACACTTTGAACAAGCAATTTGATGCAGACGACAAAAATAAACAGCATTTGCACTCATAGCTATCCAAATATAAACAACAAAGTTTGAAGGCTCGAGGAGGACAAACTTACATTAGTAGTGAAGACAGGCTCTATAAAGGCCTTGTCCATATTGATGGGGGGCAATTCAAGAAGTTTACCACACACTCTTCTTCAAGAGTATTTCCTTTATTCTACATTCTGTCAAGAGTAAATATAGATGTGAAAATATAGGAACAAATGGTGATTATTTAACTTAAGAGTAGAGTACAAATGCAAATACAACATACCGACAGAAGGCACTGACAAGAGCAATGCGGAGCTAAACTTCTTCAGTAGCATTGGTTTTATTCAATATTTTGGCAAGAGTAAATGTAGATCTGATGTGTTGAAAAATGGAGGACAAGGGAAAATAAGCTGCGAAGTCTACATGAAGAACTAGCTGACAAATATAAGTACAGTGATGAAGGACAACAGATACTTACAAGAACAATGCAGAACTAAATTTCTTCATAGGCACTGGGTTTATTCTACATTAATTTAAGCATTAATATAGATCTGATAATTTGGAGCGAACAGTGGATATGCAAGCTATGATGCACAATGATGTCACATAATCCACCAGGTAAGAATGTAAGGACAGCGATATGACAATAGGTACTCACAAGAGCAAAGCAGCGACCAGCATAGTTGCGATATCCTAGGTTTTGCGGTGCTGGTTCGGTCGCCAATATACGTCGGGTGCTATATGATTTCTCCGGTAGCCCCACCTTTTTCAAGGACTTTTCTTGTACTCCTTCAGGTTCTGCAATCACCCTTTTCCTTTTGGATGTCTGAAACACAAGAACAACATTTGAATGGAAAAACATGGTATGATGACAAATGGAATAGGTGTTGATAATGGGTGGGCATGGCATCTTCACATATATCATGAGTAAACTAAGCAGATGGCGGTGCAAAGAAGCAAAAGAAATGCAAGACACCTTATGCAAGATATGTGCAACTAATACAACCTTGCCAAATTAGAACATGCACCTTATTGGGTGAACAGGATAGGCCATCTGCCTTTGATTCCTTGAGCTCAGAATAGTCATTGATCATATTCTAAATACGAATCTATAGGTTGGGAGCATGTGGGTTTCATTGCATCATAATGGACCTCAATCCCTTGATGCCAAGTTTGTTACCCATTGAACTATTCCGCAATATTCTTCTGATGTGCGCATTCTTATATTCATTGTGATTACGTACAATATCTGTAAAGCATGAAAACACAAATAGTAGGGAGATTATCTTTGTAATGCAAAGGATATTGTAATATAATAGAGGCTCCCTGTAAACCCTTGTGTGCTATCACTGGATTGTGATGAGAGAGCCCATGTGTGCTGTAATATGGTGAGTAGATTAATATAAACTGGCACAACTATACAAAAAAATAAGCTCCATGTTGGGGGCCCCAGATGTAAGGATAGTTAGTAGATGATAGGTTCATAATATACCGTATAGGAAGTTTATTGCCAAACCATGATAACGAGAGCGCAGAGCCAGTAGGCAGATCGTAGTGTAGATAATAGGGGTACACCATAACCACCATAAATAAATCGAGAAAGCGGAATTGGCTGGAAAACATTGGGTTTTGCCGCTACTAATATGCAGCATATCGATCACCTACAGGCCAGTTCTATTCATCTGAAGGCGCACAACTGTTACTATCAGTTTAGTCTATCAAAGACCGTGCGGGTCCCACCATTTCTGGGGTATTGTGGCAGACCAACTCGAAGTGTGAAATCATTTAGCAGAACCGGCCAATAGAGGTGTCGACTGCAGATGTCCCTGCTCCCCTTCCTGACAAGGAACATACTATGCTTACTAAAGAAGAACAGAAGAGGAACATGTTAAAAACACAAGACGAAGCATATTCTCCATGTCTACATGCAATTCGCGTGACTTTTGTCAATTGGGTCAGTCGACCATTTCAGGCTATTGGATGAAGATCCTACGTCTCTAACCCTTATTCTTCCTTGTCTCTAATTCTTCCCATACAAAACACTGCACGGGCTGCTGGCCGAACCACCGGCCCCCACCGCCTGTGTTCTTCCGCCACCCCACCCCCGCCCCCACCTGCGTTGAGTTTTCTTCGTTCGGCGAGGCCTCACCACCGCCCCCACAACCACCGTCCCTACACGAGCCCCTTCATTCGCACTGAGGAGCTCTGAAAAATCGACTGACCCAATTTTGAAATTTAGTCTACTGTCATTTAACTAGTGTGGAATATAAAAGGGGAAAACCATAAGCATTGCGAGTATAGTGTTGAGTGTGCCATGGCAGATCTGAAGGTGCAAACCGGAAAAAGGCAACTTCGCGACCAATGTTTGCTTTCAGCTAGCAAGTAAGTGATGGACAAGAAATCAGAGTAAAGTAGTGGCGATCTATTTTCTTGCTGCGATAAATCAGTTGAGCAGATACGAAAGAGTACCACCTCTGGTGCGGCGTCGTGTATGCATCTGCTGAGAATTTGACGATGCTGCGGTAGCGATGGCTGTCGGCGGCGTGGAAGCAGATCTAGGAGGGTAGACGGTGGAGGCGGGGTGCGGTGGACGAGACGGTCGTAGGAGCGGTGCCGGCAAGGTGGACGATGGCGGGGATGAAGCGAGAGGACGGGATGCAAGGATCCCAGTCTTAAGCAGTGGATGAGAGAGGTCGATCTCTTAAAATGGCCGACGGTGTCGGGGTATTAGCTCCGACATGGTGGAGGAGGACGGCGGTGGATGGGGTGGCGGACGGAGGAGGCTGGGGTGGAGAGGGTGTTTTGGTGCTCACAGAGTACGGATGGGGAAATGGAGGGAGAGAGGAAGGGAGAACCATGTCTTCAGGGCGCTCTTGTCTCAAATGCAGGGAAATTTACAAACTTAGCCCTCGTTTAAAATTTCCTACATCACAACAATATTAGTCGGTTGGGGATAGGACGGTAATGTCGCATACATCGAATATTTGCCGACGAGAGTTTGTTTTTGGCGCTCACCGTGTATGAATCGTGTAGGGAGTCGATTTCGGCCAAGGCGACACTGTATTTTCGCACCCACCGTGTATGAATCCGGGTGAGAGGCGGTTATGTCATGTTTGAGTGAAATTAGAAACCCACCCCTATCGAAACCTATAGAAATCGAGCCGATAGGCTTTGTGTGTCAGGGATAGGTAGTAATTTCCAACTCGCAAATTTTGATTTCGGGCGGTTACTGCAACTTTCCCCGCTTTGTTCAAATTTTTGTAGAGCAAGAGTGCATGTTTACCATGCCAACTCGATTCTAATCCAGTTTGTATTCTATTTTTGTTTGGGCAGGATCCATTTGTGATTGGAATAAAATTATATATACATCATTTTTTATATATACTTTCAAAAGCACAACACCCTTTATACATAAATATGGCTTACAAATGGCATGATCTCAGATTCATAAGGTTGTATCCATCTTAATTTGGATTTCCAAATATTTGAAACCACTTTATGTTGAAATCCAATGTATGCATTCCTCGCTAACTGTCTCCAATTAATGTGTGTTTCATGCGGGTTTTTTTTACTTCTCAAACATGTATAATGTGTTTCACACATGCAACATATAGTGTAATCCCGTTTAGACATTAATTGCATATAAATCATGCACTGTCTCTAATTAAAGAATCTATGGAGCACTAATATTGATAAACTATATAACATTACACGTGTCCCCAAATTCAAATGAATATGCATGTTTCATACCAATTTGCGTTATGATATTATCGATGTCGTGAACTCCAGTTTAAATATTTGAATCCCCTTTAATCTAGATATTCGTCTCATATAGCTATCACTCATGCTTATATAGGAGTATCTCTCTAGTCCTATACGTGTTCATCGTCTCTCGGGTATCTCTCGTGCTACATGTATGTCGACAATGATCTTTTATCTTCGCAACACACTAACGGTACTCTCTCCCTTAACCTTCATCACTCTATATCTCTCTAAGTATATCTCGCTCCCTGCTATGTGTCTCTAACTATGATTCTCCATGTGAAGTCTCTCTCTCACACACAAACACGAACTTCGTCTCCTGGGGTATCATTTCTCTCTACTATTCCCCTGTGTGCCACTCGCACACCCCCTCTCACACAGAGATGTCTTTCGCTCCTTAGATATGAGAAGCTATGACTCTTCCTCTTAAATATCTCTTTCTCACACAAAAACACAAAATCTGTCTCCCAGGGTCTCATATCTCTCCACCATTATCTTGTATGTCGCTCACACACACTGTCTCTCCATAGAGATATCTTGCGTTCCCTCATATGTCTCTCTAGCTATCACTGATCTTGTTGTGAAATATCTTTCTCTCTCGCAGACACAAAACTTCGTCTCTCAGGATCTCATTTCTCTCTGATATTTGTTTGCATGTGACTCACATGCACACTCTCTCTATCTCTCTCACACCCACACACACATAAATCAGCCTTATGATCCACTCGACGCCTATCTCTAACACACACTAGCTAGCTAGCATCTTTATATTTCTATTAATATGTTTCTCCATCAACCTTCTTTCTCGCCCTCACTCTTGCTTCCTATCACAAACTATATATATGTTTCTCTCTACATGAAGTCAAGTGCCCTCTTTTTATCTTTCTCTCTCACACACATAACTTCACCCTCTGAACCACCCGGTGGTCAACTCCAACACTCAAACTAGCTGATCTCCCTCTATCTAGCATCTCTATCTTTGTATCTATCTGTAGTTTCTCCGTCAATATTTCTTTCTCGCACGCACTCTTGCTTCCTATCACCCACACTATATATGTCTCTCCATACATGCATTTATAAGTTGATATCTTTTGCACAATCATTGTGTCTCGCTCCCTCTGCTCGCCATAGATGCATGCTCCAACCCACGCCACTATCTCTTAAAGACAAAAACACATGCTCAATTATCGAGCCTCCTTCCCTACACTCTCACATGCATGCATATTGTCACACCGATCTCTCCCATATCGTTGATCTTATGACTTATTTCTTCTTTCTTTTATCTCGATCATGCTCGCGTGCACACAAACACATCCCACATATACATGTATACCTCTCGCACATACACATTGAAGGTCTCCTATGTCTCCATACATAGTTAATTAACATCAACCCCAACGCCACATCGAATCATTCTCTTCTTGTGTGCACATAACTTCCGTCTGGATGGGTAAAACACACACTCACACTTAACAATCTCCTTCTAGCTACCCCCTCTCACTCTTCCCCTATACCCCTGAAACCAATAAGACCATACCTTCGTTTAATGCCTTCCTACATGCACCATCGATATATAGTAGTCTTCCTCGGTGTCTCTCGAACAAACACGTTCTCTCGATGTCGACTCCTCTCACACGCACATGCCTTCTCTTCCCTCTCTATGGGACTTTTCTCTCTCGCACCCCCTCGTTGGTGGCCCCTGTCATACACTATGATGAAGCCACGCACACTTAAATTACATCCGCCACCGAGGACCCCGCGTCACACACACACACTAAGACTCCATCTCACACACACATGCTCTAGGCGGAGCATTTGTTCCTACCACCCTTCGTCCAACCTTACCCGTATGATAAGCAATCACCTTAATTTACCTGTATAACATGGAAAAATTCCACTTTACTTTAGTAGTTAGCAAACTTATCATCTCTACTCTTATATAAAAACGAGTTGGTGATGATGGTGTGCTTGCCATCTTGTAATATAGACCATCCGATCTATATCTGACGGATAGAAAGCAAACTATGACAATTTTACAAAAGATACCCGCACCTCTCTCCACATTTACAGACACGGCCTTGCCTCGTTCATCATCCTTATCTCCCACAACCTCATTGCTGAGCAATTAAAAAGGAAGTCTCTGGAACAATCTAGCATGGTGGCCACTGCTGCCTGCCGGTGCCGTCCATCCCTATGCCTCCGCCCAGTCCGACCACCAGTCACCACCACGCTCCACTCCTCCTCACCTTACCTCTCATCTTTCATTTTTTTGATGAAATTGTCGAGATACCAGTTTTCCGATAAAATTCTTGAGATATCATTAGTTTTTACACATGGGATTACTCCTGCATGGGTCAATCACAACAAGTGTTCTGTAAAAAAATGCATATTGATGTTTCGTGCAATGCACGAGCATCTTGCTAGTAATTATATAACGCAAATCATGAGCAGGAAGTGACATTTGTTTTTACACAACCACGTTAACATGGCCACGTAAATCACTAGCTAAAGTGTAATACCATTATACTTATATCCCGATGCAAAAGGTTGAGTACATGTACGAAGAGTAGAGTCACACACACACACTCTGTCTCTTAGAATCTCTCACACACACCAATTACGTGATGCCCACTTAAGCAGACACGTATGTTGCAGTTTGTGCACCTGCGGGTACATGTGATGTGCGCATTTATTTAAGCCGGACGGCGAACCCAAACAGTAGCTACATTCATTCCCCTCCTGCTGCCTCTTCTCTGGTCGCCGTAGCCCGGTAGCCATGGCCCAGCCAAAGGTAACGACATACGCCATACTCCCGCTAGAGCGGCGCTTTAATCTGGAAATTTTAGTGGTCAAGCATGCATTTTTTTGCTGGCACTCCTATATAAGGGTTGACCTGTCGCTTCCCGCGGACGTACGTGGGCGGTGGAATAGGAAGGAGAAGGGAAGCTGGCTGTGGAGTAATGTTTTTACCACATTTTCTTAGGAAACTGAGTGCAATAATTGAGTAGTTTTGCAAACTACCAGTACTACACCTGAAACAGTTCAAAACCAATACCACCACCACGGCCGCGTCTGACCGCCCAGGC
>NC_041384.1:108667670-108710931 GCF_002162155.2 Triticum dicoccoides | reverse complement strand
GAACGTCATGTCGGTGCAAACGACACCTATGGGATCACGGGGAATCCCTTCTACGGTCTGCGGGCGCGGGGCTGTGGAAAGAGCGGGCTTAAGAGGTCAACACAGGAAATTTATCCAGGTTCGGGCCGCAAGTGATGCGTAATACCCTACTCCTGCTGGCTTGTGTTTATCTGGTGTTCTTGGACTAACTACAAAGCGTGCAGGGTCCAAAAAGTCAGAATCCTCTCTCTGTACACCGCGGGCCTCCTTTTATAGTCAAAGGGACTGCCATAGTGGCACACAGGAGGTGGAAAGTTGTACAGTGGTTGCGTTTATCGCCTGACATCACAGGACAAAATGCATTAAATGCGCTACTTAGGTGTCCTCTTGCTTTATCGGGGATGGCAACGAAGCCCGTCCCGTCCGTTGCCGCTTCGCCTTGCTTCGCCACGTGTCCAGGCCAACGAGGCATGCAGCGCCATGTAGGCTGGCAGGCTGCTGAGCTGGTGTGGTGGCAGGGTCTTCATGAAGATCTGCATGCCACCAGGTAGGCGCTTGACTAGTTGGCTTAGGAGCAACGTACTACCACACGGGTACCTACTTAGTTGGTGTGTCGGCCGCAGAGCTGGGTCGGCGACAGGGCGGCAAGGCCTTGTCGCAGTCTTGCTAATATTCCTGACAAGGGTCTTGCCGGGGCCTTGTGGGTGCCTTGGGCAAGAGCCTTGCCGGGGCTTCGTGGGTATCTTCGGCAGGAGCCTTGTCGGGGCCTCGTGGGCATCCTCGGCAAGGAGCCTCGCTGTTGTTTTCTCCTCTGGTTCCTACCTAGGCCTCGCAGGCCTTTTGTCTTCACAAACATCTGCATGCCACCATGGAGGTGCCTCCCGAGCCTTGGTTCGAATGTGGTTGATGGCGTCGGAACTCTTAGACTCAAGGGTGGCAGCCTCGTTGGCGTTGGGTAAGTTGCCTCCGCAAGGCTCTTGTCGGGGCTGTGAAGGCCGCCCCGGTAAGCAGCCTTGCCGGGCGAGTCTCACCTCACCCCTCAACTCTTCATGCTTCTGGTCATGAGCACGGCTCTGGTAGTCTTGTGTCTTGGCTTCCTCTTCCATCCCGCCAAGAGCGGCTGTGGGTGCGTGGCTGCAACTTCCCGCGCACAAGTAAAGGGGTGCAAAAAGGACCCCTACTTTTGTACACCGACAGGAGCCCCCAGGCTTGGGCCACATATAAGCACGGGGTGTTATTGGGCAGGCCCAGAACGGTACACGGGCACGCGAGGCAGAGTTTTTACTGCGGTAACTCCCTTTCTCATTGTGCTTCCCCACGACCCGCGTTGAATGCGTGACGTGGGGGTCGTGCATGGGGTGACCGAAGCATGCTTGCGTCATCCCACGGTGAATAGCAAAGAGGTGGCTTGTGTGTTCCCTTAAAACTGCAGGGCCGCTGCTCATTTACTCTCCCTGCTTTGGAACCGTCGTTCCATGTTTCCCACTACGCCATGTACGCCGCATGCACGGCGTGGGGCAGGCAACAGATGCATGGGATATGGGAATGCACACAGTGACCGATACTTACGCGCCTTTGGTTGGGCGGGGACGGCGGTCGATGGACTTGCTCGTTGCCACTTAATGAGTCGGACCCAAACGGGCTCTTTAGAGGTGTAAAGCTAGTCTTTTGGCCTCCCCCGCTGAGGGAGTCCTGGATTAGGGGGTATCTGGATAGCCGGATTATACCCTTTGGCCAGACTGTTGGACTATGAAGATACAAGATTGAAGACTTCGTCCCGTGTCCGGATGGGACTCTACTTGGCGTGGAAGGCAAGCTAGGCAATACGGATATGTATATCTCCTCCTTTGTAACCGACCTTGTGTAACTCTAGCCCTCTCCGGTGTCTATATAAACCAGAGGGTTTTAGTCCGTAGGACAACAAACAATCATGCCATAGGCTAGCTTCTAGGGTTTAGCCTCTCCAATCTCGTGGTAGATCTACTCTTGTACTACTCATATTATCAACAATAATCAAGCAGGACGTAGGGTTTTACCTCCATCAAGAGGGCCCGAACCTGGGTAAAACATCGTGTCCCCTGCCTCCTGTTACCATCCACCTTAGACGCACAGTTCGGGACCCCCTACCCAAGATCCCCCGGTTTTGACATCGACATTGGTGCTTTCATTGAGAGTTCCTCTATGTCGTCACCGTTAGGCTTGATGGCTCCTTCGATCATCGATAGCGATGCGGTCCAGGGTGAGACTTTTCTCCCCAGATAGATCTTTGTATTCGGCAGCTTCGCACTGCGGGCCAACTCGCTTGGCCATCTGGAGCAGATCGAGAGTTACGCCCCTGGCCACCAGGTCAGGTTTGGAAGCTTAAACTACACGGTCGACATCCGCGGAGACTTGATCTTCGACGGATTCGAGCCCCTGCTATGTGCGTCGCATGGTCACGATGAGCATGATTTAGCTCTACCATCGGACAGTGTTCAGGAGACCGCACCGGCGACCACTCCGACCCTCAATTCGGAACCAGTTGCGCCATCCATGGACGGGTGGATAGACCCCGCCATGGAGGCCACATCCTCAGCGGCGATCGAGCCGAGTATCGACCTTATCCCTCACGAGAGCTGTGATGCCAAGCTGCCGGATCCTTCCTCGGCCACGGACTCCGGACCGCCTGCGCCCGTGCCTATCGAATTTGACTGGGCACCGATCATGGAGTTCACCTCCGCGGATATCTTTCAGCACTCGCCCTTCGGCGACATACTGAACTCATTAAGGTCTCTCTCCCTGTCAGGAGAGTCCTGGCCGAACTATGTTCGGCAGGATTGGGATGCGGATGACGAAGAAATTCGCCGCCCACCCACCACCCACTTAGTAGCCACTGTCGACAATTTGACCGACATGCTCAACTTCGACTCCGAAGACATCAACGGTATGGACGACGATGCGGGAGACGAAGAGGAACCATTGCCCATAGGGCACTGGACAGCCACCTCATCATATGATATATACATGGTGGACACACCCAAAGAAGGCAATGGCGACGAGACAGCGGAGGATGACCCCTCCAAGAAACAACCCAAGCGCCAACGTCAGCGGCGCCGCTCTAAGTCTCGCCAAAGCAAAAGCGGTGACACCGGCACAGGAGATAATAGCACTCCGGACAGTGCCGAAGACGACAACAATCCCCTCCAGCAAGATTTAGAGCAGGAGGATGGAGAAGCCATCCCTCCCGAGAGAGCGGCAGATGGAGAGGCGGAGGATGATAATTACGTGCCTCCCTTCGAAGACGAGGCAAGCCTCGACGATGATGAATTTATCGTGCCTGAGGATCCCGTCGAGCAAGAGCGCTTCAAGTGCCGGCTTATAGCCACGGCAAATAACCTTAAGAAAAAGCAGTAGCAGCTTCAAGCTGATCAAGATTTGCTAGCTGATAGATGGACTGATGTCCTTGCGATCGAGGAATATGAACTCGAACGCCCCTCCAAGAGTTAACCCAAAGCGCAGGTTGCTACCCCGACTGGAGGAGGAAGCATTAAAACCTACATTTCCAGTGTATGACGCGGTTGATCGGCCACCTCGTGGCCGCGACAGAGAGGCATTTCAGCCAAAAGCTCAGCCCGCACCCTGACGCCACTCAAATAAAAATGTCAAGGCACGGGGAAACACGCTAGACGTGCGAGACATATTGGAGGACAAAGCAAAACACACAAGATCGATCTACGGATCACGAGGGAGCGCCACCACGCGAGACGATAACCATTAATACGTCTCCAAAGTATCTATAATTTTTGATTGCTCCAGGCTATATTATCTACTGTTTTGGGCATTATTGGGCTTTATTATCCACTTTTATATTACTTTCGGGACTAACCTATTAACCGGAGGCCCAGCCCATATTTGTTGTTTTATGCCTATTTCAGTGTTTTGAAGAAAAGGAATATCAGACGGAGTCGAAACGGAACGAAATCAACTAGAGAAGTAATTTTTGGAACGAAAGCCACCCGATGGACTTGGACCCCACGTCAAGGAAGGAAGGAGGAGCTCACGAGGGTAGGGGCACGCCCACCCCCCTAGGGCGCGCCCCCTACCTCGTGGGGCCCTTGTGGCTCCCCTGATGTGCTTCTTCTGCATATATAACTCCATATACCCTAAAACTTCCACAACGCACAATAGATCGGGAGTTCCGCCGCCAGAAGCCTCCGTAGCCACCAAAAGTCAATCGGGACCCTGTTCTGGCACCCTTCTGGAGGGGGATCCCTCACCGGTGGCCATCTTAATCATCTCGGTGCTCTCCATGACGAGCAGGGAGTAGTTCTCCCTCGGGGCTGAGGGTATGTACAGTAGCTATGTGTTTGATCTCTCTCTCTCGTGTTCTTGATTTGGCACGATCTTGATGTATCGCGAGCTTTGCTATTATAGTTGGATCTTATGTTTCTCCTCCCCCTCTTCTCTCTTGTAATGAATTGAGTTTTCCCCTTTGAAGTAATCTTATCAGATTGAGTCTTTAAAGATTTGAGAACACTTGATGTATGTCTTGCCGTGGATATCTGTGGTGACAACGGGATACCACGTGCCACTTGATGTATGTTTTGGTGATCAACTTGCGGGTTTCATGACATTGGGAACCTATGCATAGGGGTTGGCACACGTTTTCGTCATGATTCTCTGGTAGGAACTTTGGGGCACTCTTTGAGGTCCTTTGTGTTGGTTGAATAGATGAATCTGAGATTGTGAGATGCATATCGTATAATCATGCCCACGGATACTTGAGGTGACATTGGAGTATCTAGGTGACATTAGGTTTTTGGTTGATTTGTATTTTAAGGTGTTATTCTAGTACGAACTCTAGGGCTGTTTGTGACACTTATAGGAATAGCCCAACGGATTGATTGGAAAGAATAACTTTGAGGTGGTTTCGTACCCTACCATAATCTCTTCGTTCGTTCTCTGCTATTAGTGACTTTGGAGTGACTCTTTGTTGCATGTTGAGGGATAGTTTTATGATCCAATTATGTTAATATTGTTGAGGGAACTTACACTAGCAAAAGTATGAACCCTAGGCCTTGTTTCCTATCATTGCAATACCGTTTACGCTCACTTTCATCACTTGCTACCTTGCTGTTTTTTATTATTTCAGATTACAAAAACTATTATCTACTATCCATATTGCACTTGTATCACCATCTCTTTGCCGGACTACTGCACCTATACAATTTACCATTGTATTGGGTGTGTTGGGGACACAAGAGACTCTTTGTTATTTGGTTGCAGGGTTGCTTGAGAGAGACCATCTTCATCCTATGCCTCCTACGGATTGATAAACCTTAGGTCATCCACTTGAGGGAAATTTGCTACTGTCCTACAAACCTATGCACTTGGAGGCCCAACAACGTCTACAAGAAGAAGGTTGTGTAGTAGACATCAAGCTCTTTTCTGGCGCCGTTGTCGGGGAGGCAAGGAAAGCGGCACTAACACACCCCGTCAACTAAGCTCTTTTCTGGCGCCGATGCCGGGGAGGTGAGTGCTTGAAGGTATATCTTTAGATCTTGCAATCGAGTCTTTTAGTTTCTTGTTTTATCACTAGTTTAGTTTATAAAAGAAAACTACAAAAAATGGAATTGAGTTTGTCTCATACGCTTCACCTTTTTAATCTCTTTCGTGAGTATGATGGAAAGGATAATTGTGCTCAAGTGCTAGAAGAAGAAATCTATAAAATGTTTGGCACCAAATATTTGAATGATGAGCATGATTGCAATGTTGTCAGTATGAATTCCTTGAATATCTATGATGCTAATGATATGCAAAGCCACAAGCTGGGGGAAGCTATGTTGGATGAAGATGATATTTTTTTGTCCCCCAAGTTTTGATGAACAAATTTATTATGATGAAAGCATTCCTCCTATCTATGATGATTATTGTGATGACACACATGCTTTAAACAATAATGATAACCATGAAACGTGTCATCTTGATCTTAATTTTCAATCCCATGATAGTTACTTTGTTGAGTTTGCTCCCACTACTATTCATGAGAAGAAGTTTGCTTATGTGGAGAGTAGTAAATTTTCTATGCTTGTAGATCATGAAAAGAATGCTTTAGGTGCTGGTTATATTGTTGAATTCATTCATGATGCTACTGAAAATTATTATGAGGGAGGAACATATGCTTGTAGGAATTGCAATAATATCAAGTTTCCTCTCTATGTGCTTAAAATTTTGAAGTTATGCTTGTTTTACCTTCCTATGCAAGTTGATTCTTGTTCCCACAAGTTGTTTGCTCACAAAATCCCTATGCATAGGAAGTATGTTAGACTTAAATGTGCTAGTCATATTCTTCATGATGCTCTCTTTATATTTCAATTCTTATCTTTTATGTGAGCATCATTGAAATCATCATGCCTAGCTAGGGGCGTTAAACGATAGCGCTTGTTGGGAGGAAACCCAATTTTATTTTAGTTCCTTGATTTTTGTTCCTGTTTAGTAATAAATAATTCATCTATGCTCTGTTTAGATGCGGTTTTATGCTTTTAATTAGTGTTTGTGCCAAGTAGAACCGTTGGGAAGACTTGGGGAAAGTCTTGTTGAACTTGCTGTAAAAAACAGAAACTTTAGCGCTCACGAGAATTGCTGCCATTTTTATTTGGAGAGTGATATTTAGTTAATTATTTTTGCAAATGATTAATAGATAAATTACTCAGGTCCAGCAGTTTATTTGAGAATTTTATTAGCTCCATAAGTATACGTTTGATCCAGATTACTACAGACTGTTCTGTTTTTGACAGATTCTGTTTTTCATGTGTTGTTTACTTATTTTGATGAATCTATGGCTAGTAAAATAGTTTATAAACCATAGAGAAGTTTTAATAAAGTAGGTTTAACACCAATATAAATAAATAATGAGTTCATTACAGTACCTTGAAGTGGTGATTTATTTTCTTATACTAACGGAGCTTACGAGTTTTCTGTTAAGTTTTGTGTTGTGAAGTTTTCAAGTTTTGGGTCAGGATTCGATGGACTATGGAATAAGGAGTGGAAAGAGCCTAAGCTTGGGGATTCCCAAGGAACCCCAAGGTAATATTCAACGATAGCCAATAGCCTAAGCTTGGGGATGCCCCAGAAGGCATCCCCTCTCTCATCTTCGTTCATCGGTAACTTTACTTGGAGTTATATTTTTATTCACCACATGATATGTGTTTTGCTTGGAGCGTCAATTTATTTTCTTAGGATTTGCTTGCTATTATTTAGAACAATTTTTTGCATCTTTTATTTCAATAAAAATGGCATTGATAGCCTTTACTATGCCTATTTTAGAAGTCCACATGTTGCTGTTTGAAAACAGAAAGTTTACCGCTGTTGCAATAATTCCCTAGAAATGTCAGAATGTGATAAAATTTTAAAACCTTTTGAATATTAAACTCTGATAAATTTAATACAGTGGGAATTTTCTTTCATAATTTTTGGAGCTAGGGAAGTGTGGATGTTTCTGTTTTCTTTACAGACTATCCTGTTTAGCCAGATTGCTGTTATGTTTGCATTGTTTGCATATGTTTGCGTCTTTAATGATTCTATTTGAGGATAGGACTATTAAATATGCAGAGGCATTTAGTATGCAATGTTGACTAATAATTTTAGTGATTTGCTACAGTACAGTATGATAAGGTTTTTGCAATGGTTTATACTAACTTATCTCACGAGTCCTTATTGAGTTTTGTGTGGATGAAGCTTTTGAGATTTAGGGAGACCTTGATATGAGAGGAATTAAGGAGACACAAAAGCTCAAGCTTGGGGATTCCCAAGTCACCCCAAGATAACATTTCAAGAAGTCTCAAGCATCTAAGCTTGGGGATGCCCCGGTTGGCATCCCACCTTTCTTCTTCAACAATTATCGGTTAGTATCGGTTGATCCTAAGTTTTTGCTTCTTCACATGATGTTTGCCATTCTTAGAATGTCATTTTATTTTTCTTTGCTTGCTGTTTGAATAAAATACCATAGATCTGAAATTATTAAATGTTAGAGAGTCTTCACATAGTTGCATAATTATTCGACTACTCGTTAATCTTCACTATTATCTTTCAGAGTAGTTTGTCATTTGCTCTAGTGCTTCACTTATATCTTTTAGAGCATGGTGGTAGTTTGATTTTGAAGAAATAGATGAACTCTCATGCTTCACTTAGATTATTTTGAGAGTCTTAAATAGCATGGTAATTTGCTTAAAATCCTAATGTTCTAGGTATTCAAGAATAATAAAATTCTCTTATGAGTGTGTTGAATACTAAGAGAAGTTTGATACTTGATAATTGTTTTGAGATATGGAGATGGTGATATTAGAGTCATGCTAGTTGAGTAGTTGTGAATTTCAGAGATACTTGTGTTGAAGTTTGTGATTCCCGTAGCATGCACGTATGGTGAACCGTTATGTGATGAAGTCGGAGCATGATTTATTTATTGATTGTCCTCCTTATGAGTGGCGGTCGGGGATGAGCGATGGTCTTTTCCTACCAATCTATCCACCTAGGAGCATGCGCGTAATACTTTGCTTTGATAACTTGTAGATTTTTGCAATAAGTATATGAGTTCTTTATGACTAATGTTGAGTCCATGGATTATATGCACTCTCACCCTTCCACCATTGCTAGCCTTTCTAGTACCGCGCAACTTTTGCCGGTACCATAAACCCACCATACACCTTCCTCAAAACAGCCACCATACCTACCTATTCTGGCATTTCCATAGCCATTCCGTGATATATTGCCATGCAACTTTCCACCATTCCGTTTATTATGACACGCTTCATCATTGTCATATTGCTTAGCATGATCATGTAGTTGACATAGTATTTGTGGCAAAGCCACCGTTCATAATTCTTTCATACATGTCACTCTTGATTCATTGCATATCCCGGTACACCGCCGGAGGCATCCATATAGAGTCATACTTTGTTTTAGTATCGAGTTGTATCATTGAGTTGTAAATAAATAGAAGTGTGATGATCATCATTCAATAGAGCATTGTCCCAAAAAAAGAGAAAGGCCATAAAAAAAGGCCAAAAAAATAAAGGCCAAATAAAAAAAGAGAAAGGCCAAATAAGAAAAGAAGAAGGGACAATGCTACTATCCTTTTACCACACTTGTGCTTCAAAGTAGCACCATGATCTTCACAGTAGAAAGTCTCTTGTTTTGTCACTTTCATATACTAGTGGGAATCTTTCATTATAGAACTTGGCTTGTATATTCCAATGACGGGCTTCCTTAAAATGCCCTAGGTCTTTGTGAGCAAGCGAGTTGGATGCACACCCACTAGTTTCTTTTGTTGAGCTTTCATATACTTATAGCTCTAGTGCATCCGTTGCATGGCAATCCCTACTCAATCACATTGATATCTATTGATGGGCATCTCCATAGCCCGTTGATACGCCTAGTCGATGTGAGACTATCTTCTCCCTTTTTGTCCTCTACACAACCACTATTCTATTCCACCTACAGTGTTATATCCATGGCTCACGCTCATGTATTGCGTGAAGATTGAAAAAGTTTGAGAACATCAAAAGTATGAAACAATTGCTTGGCTTGTCATCGGGGTTGTGCATGATTTGAATATTTTGTGTGGTGAAGATGGAGCATAGCCAGACTATATGATTTTGTAGGGATAGCTTTCTTTGGCCATGTTATTTTCAGAAGACATGATTGCTTTGTTAGTATGCTTGAAGTATTATTATTTTTATGTCAATATGAACTTTTGTCTTGAATCTTTCGGATCTAAATATTCATATCACAAGTAAGAAGAATTACATTGAAATTATGCCAACTAGCATTCCACATCAAAAATTATCTTTTTTATCATTTACCTACTCGAGGATGAGCAGAAATTAAGCTTGGGGATGCTTGATACGTCTCCAATGTATCTATAATTTTTTATTGCTCCATGCTATATTATCTACTGTTTTGGGCATTATTGGGCTTTATTATCCACTTTTATATTACTTTCGGGACTAACCTATTAACCGGAGGCCTAGCCCAGATTTGCTGGTTTATGCCTATTTCAGTGTTTTGAAGAAAAGGAATATCAGACGGAGTCGAAACGGAACAAAATCAACTAGAGAAGTAACTTTTGGAACGAAAGCCACCCGATGGACTTGGACCCCACATCAAGGAAGGAAGGAGGAGCTCACGAGGGTAGGGGGCGCGCCCCCCTGCCTCGTGGGGCCCTCGTGGCTCCCCTAACGTGCTTCTTCTGCCTATATATCTCCATATACCCTAAAACTTCCACAACGCACAATAGATCGGGAGTTCCGTCGCCAGAAGCCTCCGTAGCCACCAAAAGTCAATCGGGGCCCTGTTCCGGCACCCTGCCGGAGGGGGATCCCTCACCAGTAGCCATCTTCATCATCTCGGTGCTCTCCATGACGAGGAGGGAGTAGTTCTCCCTCGGGGCTGAGGGTATGTACCAGTAGCTATGTGTTTGATCTCTCTCTCTCTCTCGTGATCTTGATTTGGCACGATCTTGATGTATCGCAAGCTTTGCTATTATAGTTGGATCTTATGTTTCTCCTCCCCTTCTTCTCTCTTGTAATGAATTGAGTTTTCCCCTTTGAAGTAATCTTATTGGATTGAGTCTTTAATGATTTGAGAACACTTGATGTATGTCTTGCCGTGAATATTTGTGGTGACAATGGGATACCACGTGCCACTTGATGTATGTTTTGGTGATCAACTTGCGGGTTTCGTGACATTGGGAACCTATGCATAGGGGTTGGCACACGTTTTCATCGTGATTCTACGGTAGGAACTTCGGGGCACTCTTTGAGGTCCTTTGTGTTGGTTGAATAGATGAATCTGAGATTGTGTGATGCATATCATATAATCATGCCCACGGATACTTGAGGTGACATTGGAGTATCTAGGTGACATTAGGGTTTTGGTTGATTTGTATTTTAAGGTGTTATTCTAATACAAACTCTAGGGCTGTTTGTGACACTTATAGGAATAGCCCAACAGATTGATTGGAAAGAATAACTTTGAGGTGGTTTCGTACCCTACCATAATCTCTTTGTTCGTTCTCTGCTATTAGTGACTTTGGAGTGACTCTTTGTTGCATGTTGAGGGATAGTTTTATGATCCAATTATGTTAGTATTGTTGAGGGAACTTACACTAGCAAAAGTATGAACCCTAGGCCTTGTTTCCTATCATTGCAATACTGTTTACGCTCACTTTTATCACTTGCTACCTTGCTGTTTTTTTTATTATTTCAGATTACAAAAACTATTATCTACTATCCATATTGCACTTGTATCACCATCTCTTCATCGAACTAGTGCACCTATACAATTTACCATTGTATTGGGTGTGTGGGGGACACAAGAGACTCTTTGTTATTTGGTTGCAGGGTTGCTTGAGAGAGACCATCTTCATCCTACGCCTCCTACGGATTGATAAACCTTAGGTCATCCACTTGAGGGAAATTTGCTACTGTCCTACAAACCTCTGCACTTGGAGGCCCAACAACGTCTACAAGAAGAAGGTTGTGTATTAGACATCAACCATCACGCCGGATACAGTAAAAGTAAATCCGGCCGGGCTGAACACAGCGGACAAGACTCATTTGAGCTGTGTCTCGACATAGCCCAGTACAGAGGTGCCGCACACCCCCTATGCTTCACAGACGAAGTAATGGATCACCAAATCCCAGCGGGTTTCAAACCCATAAGTATAGAATCATATGATGACACAATAGATCCTGCGCTATGGATCGAGGACTTGCTCCTGCACATCCACATGGCCCGCGGTGACGATCTACACGCCATCAAATACCTCCCACTTAAACTCAAAGGACCAGATCGGCATTGGCTCAACAGCCTGCCAGCAGAATCCATTGGCTGTTGGGAAGATCTGGAAGCCGCATTCCTTGACAACTTCCAGGGCACTTATGTGTGACCACCAGATGCCGATGACTTGAGCCACATAATTCAACACCCAGAGGAATCAGCCAGGCAATTCTGGACACGGTTCCTGACAAAGAAAAATCAAATCGTTGACTGTCCGGATGTAGAGGCCCTAGCAGCTTTCAAGCACAACATCTGCGACGAGTGGCTCGCCCGGCACCTTGGCCAGGAAAAGCCGAAATCCATGGCAGACCTCATAACACTCATGACCCGCTTTTGCGCGGGAGAAGACAGCTGGCTGGCTCGCAGTAATAACATATCAAAGAACCGCGGTTCAATTACCAAGGATAGCAATGGCAGGTCACGTCGGAACAAACATAAGCGCCGCGTTAATAGCGACAATACCGAAGATAGAATAGTCAATGCCGGATTCAGAGGCTCTAAACCCGGTCAGCGGAAAAAGCCATTCAAAAGAAGCACTCAGGGTCCGTCTAGTTTGGACTACATACTCGATCGCTCGTGCCAAATACATGGCACCCCTGACAAACCATCCAATCACATCAATAGGGAATGTTGGGTGTTCAAGCAGGCCGGCAAGTTAAGCGCCGAAGGCAAAGATAAGGGGCTACATAGCGATGACGAGGAGGAGCCCCGGCCGCCGAACACCGGAGGACAGAAGAGGTTCCCCCCACAAGTGCGGACGGTGAACATGATATACACAACCCACATCCCCAAGAGGGAGCAGAAGCGTGCACTAAGGGACGTATATGCGTTGGAGCCAGTCGCCCCAAAGTTCAACCCATGGTCCTCCTGTCCGATCACCTTCGATCGCAGGGACCACGCCACTAGTATCCGTCATGGCGGATTCGCCGCACTGGTCCTAGACCCAATCATTGACGGATTTCACCTCACTCGAGTCCTTATGGACGGCGGCGGCAGCCTGAACCTGCTTTATCAGGACACAGTGCGCAAAATGGGTATAGACCCCTCAAGGATCAAACCCACAAAAATGACCTTCAAAGGCGTCATACCAGGTGTAGAGGCCCATTGCACAGGCTCAGTCACACTGGAAGTGGTCTTCGGATCCTCGGATAACTTTCGAAGCGAGGAGTTAATCTTTGATATAGTCCCGTTCTGCAGTGGCTATCATGCAGTGCTTGGGCGAACCGCATTTGCGAGATTCAATGTAGTACCGCATTATGCATACATCAAGCTCAAGATGCCAGGACCTCGGGGGGTCATCACAGTCAATGGAAACACAGAGCGCTCTCTCCGCACGGAGGAGCACACTCCGACCCTCGCAGCAGAAGCACAAATCAGCCTCTTAAGGCAATCCACCAGTTTGGTGATTAAAGACCCGGACACCTTCAAGCGCGCCTGGAGTAATCGGCAACAAGACTGCCTGGCACGTTCCAAGCTCGCATAGCAATGTGGCCGCCACCCCAGTCCCAGCCAAACGTCGAAATCTGTGCCACGTGTACATAATTACGCATTGAAAATACCATGGGCACAGGTGGGGAGGGGGGCACGAGTACGACACGCCCCAATACACGGATCAACCGCACTAGGGGCTTCCCACTTTGTTATTTTTCTCTCTTTCAGGACTTTAATCTCTGGAAACCCTGTCCGGCAGGATGATTGCCGGACACACGACGCAACAACCAAGGAGGCAGAAAGCTACGTCGCACCACGGAACTCCCAGGTGGTCTCGGATAACGAGTGAAATATTTTCTTTAAATACCATTCCTCAGCTTTCCCTTGGAGGGGACTTGTCAAATAGTCCTACTTTTTGCTTATCGCACTACTTGTATCATTCTGCTTCGACGCACCTTCTTGAATAAACAATGCATAGCACTAGACTATTACTGCATTCTCTATTCTTCTTATATATATATGTTCATTCATGACATTCAGCACCCGTACACTCTGGTACGGCCAATACGCCAAGGGCTTAAGCATACCCCATAATACGGAGTGAGAAGTCCGAACACTTTCGACAGTGCGGCACCCCGAACTTATAGCATTATATGCATGAGCTCTGAATCATGTCTTGGGTAAATAGTTGGGTTTTCCCGGCTCCCATGTTTTGGTACCTTACGTTCCGCTATATCGGCTAAGGTAGCACTGGGAGAACTACTGCGATTGTGCCCCAGTTCATCTGGGTTAAGCACCTCAGTAGAGAAAGCTAAAACTGACTTTCATGATAAGGCGAGAGCTGGTCGCTGTTCGAGAGGTCTCGAGTCCCTAAAGACTTATGCCGCTTAGAGCGAGGAGTCGGCTTTGTCCGGCTTAAGGCGTGTATAGCGCCTCGAATTCGGTGTTCCGAATACTAGGGGCTTCTCCAAAATTTAAAATTGTAGAATTCTATGGCTAAGTGAGAGTGATAAAGCCTTATAGTCCGGTTGCCTTGTTCGTTGTGCAGAGCACCTCCCTCGAAGGACCCAACAATGGGAAAAAGAGTGCTCGGGTTTATCCCGAACACCCTGGCACTCGTGGCATGGGGGCAGAAGCCGACGACTGGCCATCTCTCAGATTTGATAAACAGCTGCACAGAAGGTAATATTTTAAATTCAAACAAGCGTTGCATAGCGCATATGAACAAGTTTTCATAATACAGGATCACACGAGCGAGCTCATTCAAATATTACATCCTTCACACACTCGTCCGCTACAAGACACGCACCCTTCAGGACACCCTCATAATACATTTCAGGGTGGCGATGCTCCTTGCCCTGCGGCGGCCCCTCCTTCACCAGCTTCTCGATGTCCATCTTGGCCCAGTGCACCTTTGCACGGACAAAAGCCCGGCAGACACCTTCGATACAGATGGACCGCTTGATGACTTCCAGCCGTGGGCAGGCATCCACAAGCCGCCTCACCAGGCCGAAGTAGCTATTGGGAAGGGAGTCGCCAGGCCACAGTCGGACTATAAAGCCCTTCATGGCCTGTTCGGCCGCCTTGTGCAGCTCGACTAGTTGCTTCAGCTAGTCGCTCATAGGCATCGGGTGTTTGTTCCTAGTATAATGAGACCAGAACAACTTCTCCGTCGATTTTCCCTCCTTGGCCTGGTAATACTTCGCGGCATCCGACACGCTGCGGGGCAAATCTGCGAATGCTCCAGGAGAGCTCCGGACTCGAGTAAGTAACAAGTAATTTACTTTCACATGCTTGCTTTGCATATTGAATGCCTTACCCACCGCTATCTTCCTCATCGCCTCAATCTCCTGGAGGGCCTTTTGGGCTTCATCCTTGGCATTCTTTGTGCTCTCGAGGGCCGCGGCAAGCTCGGACTCTCGTGTCTTCGAGTCAAACTCCAAAGCCTCGTGCTTCTTCACGAGAGCCTAGAGCTCTTGCCGCACCTCGCCCACCCGTGCCTCTTGCTTTTCCCGCTCGGTGCGCTCCTTGGCCGCTTTGTCTTTGGCCTCGGACAATGGTTACTTCAGGGTCGCCACTTCAGTCATGGCCCCTAGCACATTCATGATGATCCTGTCATGTCGCAACCACATTTTATTTTTTATATAGACAATGTATTACTTACCTTTGTTCTCCTCGAGCTGCCTCTTGGCAAGGCCGAGCTCTTTCTCGGACCCCTCGAGGTCCTGCTTCAGTGCGGCGACCTCCGCAGTCAGTGCAGCAGAGGTCAGCAGCGAAGCCTGCATACGCATACAGACATAGTTATATTAGACTCCTACATATATTATTGATCCTCTATTCGGCTTTTCTTTGTGAACACCAAACAGAGCATCAGGGGCTATTGTCTATGCGGTAATATTTTTCCTATATTCTAAATACTTACCTCAAAGCCTATTAGAAGGCTGGTACAGGCTTCAGTCAGTCCGCTCTTGGCGGACTGAACCTTCTTGATCACCACACTCATAATAGTGCGGTGCTCTTCGTCGATGGAAGCATCGCTAAGCGCTCCCAACAGTTCGTCCGGTGCCTCTGGATGGATAGAGGTCACCGGCACGGACGGCTTGCCCCTCTTGGAAGGGGGCCGCCTACCTGAGTCCGGAACCACTGGAGGTTCCGACGCGGTGTCCGGCTGCGGGCCGAACTTGGAGCCCCTGGGAGCCTTGCTCCCTTTCTCCTGGAGTCCGGAAGGTCGCCCTGAGGTGCCTCCGGGACTGTCTCCCCCCGGCTCGGTGCCCCTTGAGACAGTACCTCGGCATTGTCCATAGGGCAAGGAGAGGTGGCGGTTGGAAGTGTATCACTATCCATGTCCGACGAGTCCAAGGAACCGTCCGACGATGATACGTCGATACGGGCTTGGGGCGGACTGCATAATCATATTCGACGTTAGGGGAAGCAGTGTAATAAAAGTATGCTATGAGTTACTCTGGTGTCCGAATACTTACGACTTCGCTAGGGGCTTGGCCCTGAGCAGCCACTCGTCTTCGCCGTCGGCGGCGGTGGTAGAATAGTCCAGAAGGAGAGTCATTCCCTTCTTGCACCCTCCAGCCTCCCCGGTTCGGGCGGCCTTCCTTTTCTTGTCTCCCGTGGCTGGAGGGGGAGAGTCTCCATCTTCCTCCTCCTCATTTTCATGGGAGGAGTGCGTCTCGGAGTTATCGGACGATGAGTCCGATACCACCTGGCGCCGGGAACTCTTTCGGGTTCCCTTGGCCTTCTTCTTGGTCTTCTCCGGCACCTCATAAGGAGCCAGAGTTCGCATCTCTGTCAGGAGAGCATCCACAGGGTCTTTGGGCAGAGGGGTCAGACAGTTAACCTGCCCAGATGTCTCCACCCAGTACTGTCAAAGGCATGGGAGCTCAGACCCTGCACAAGGTTAAGCTATGGGAAATAAATACCCTACCAGATGTACAGAACTTACCAGATTCGCAGGGCGTTTCGCGCTTAGCCCGCGGTCCTCGGCAAGAGAAGGAGGGACCTCGGCGCCCTTGAACAGCACCTTCCAGACGTATCGTAGAGCTCGCGTAGAGTCTAGTGCTGGGCCGGGTCAAACTCCCATAAGTTGAAATCCCGTTGTTGACACGGGAGGATCCGCAGGAAGAGCATAACCTGGACTATGTTGACAAGCTTAAGTTTCCTGCTTGTCATGTTCCGGATACACTTCTGGAGTCCATCCAGCTCCACCGAAGAACCCCAAGAGAGGCCCTTCTCCTTCCAGGAAGTGAGCTGCGTGGCGATTCCGGATCGAAACTCAGGGGCCGCCACCCAGTTGGTGTTGCGCGGCTCGGTGATGTAGAACCACCCCGATTGCCACCCTTTTACGATCTCCGCGAAGGAGCCATCGAGCCTTGTAACGTTGGGCATTTTGCCCACCATGGCTCCTCCGCATTCCACTTGTTGGCCACCTACTACCTTCGAATGATGTTGAAGGTCTTCAGCCATAGGCCGAAGTGGGACCGGATGCGGAGGAAAGCCTCGCACACGACGATGAACACCGAGATGTTGAGGATGAAATTCGGGGCCAGATCATGAAAGTCCAGCCCGTGATAGAACATAAGGCCGCGGACGAATGGATGGAGGGGAAACCCCAATCCGCGGACGAAATGGGGAAGGAAAACCACCCTTTCATGAGGTTCCGGGGTAGGGACGATCTGCCCCGCGGCTGGCATCCGGTGCGCAATATCCGCGGGTAAGTATCCGGCTCCACGTAACTTTTTGATGTGCCCCTCCGTGATGGAGGAGGCCATCCACTTGCCTCCCGCTCTGGACATGTTTGAGAGTTGAGGAGAAGGATGTGGACTTGGGCGTTGGAGCTCGAGTGCGCGAGAATGGATGAGCAAGGAGGAAGAAGGCGTGGGTAGAAAAAGGTGAGATCTTATCCCTTTATAAGGGCGGACTAAATTATGCGCCCCCACTAGCTTGGTAAAACTCGCTTATCCCCCAAGCGTCGTAATTGATGGTGCGGTTGGGTTACCCACGTCCGTATTGATGAGAATCCCGCAATAAGGGGAACACGATCTCTGCTTTGACAAGACGTGTCAAAAAACCGCCTCGCATTATGCGCGGGGTTGGTTAAAGAAAAACGGTTCAAATAATTACCGGGTCGTGGCGATGTCATGCTGCCAAAACGTGTCAGCAGATTAGATTTGTGGAAATATTATTCTCTCTACGGTGGTATGTGGAAATTATTTTGTAGGGTCGGGCACTATCCTTGTATTCAAACTCTTCCGTGGTGTATTCGGAGGAGGAACCCGCCTTGCAATGCCGAAGACAACACTGCGCGCCGTACTCATCGTCATTGAAGCCTGGTTCAGGGGCTACTGAGGGAGTCCTGGATTAGGGGGTATCCGAACAGCCGGATTATATCCTTTGGTCGGACTATTGGACTATGAAGATACAAGATTGAAGACTTCGTCCCGTGTTCGGATGGGACTCTACTTGGCGTGGAAAGCAAGCTAGGAAATACGGATATGTATATCTCCTCCTTTGTAACCGACCTTGTGTAACCCTAGCCCTCTCCGGTGTCTATATAAACCGGAGGGTTTTAGTCCGTAGGACAACAGACAATCATGCCATAGGCTAGCTTCTAGGGTTTAGCCTCTCCAATCTCGTGGTAGATCTACTTTTGTACTACTCATATTATCAAGAATAATCAAGCAGGATGTAGGGTTTTACCTCCATCAAGAGGGCCCGAACCTGGGTAAAACATCGTGTCCCCTGCCTCCTGTTACCATCCGCCTTAGACGCACAGTTTGGGACCCCCTACCCGAGATCCACCGGTTTTGACACCGACACCCGCCCAACTATAAAAAGGGGACTCAGGGGGAGGAGGAGGAGCATCTCCCCTTTGTCTTCATTCTCCATCCACCGCCATGGCGAGAGGGCGTGGCCACGGCCGCTCTTCTGCGGAGGCGACCAGGTCCTCTGCTACCTCTTTTAGCACTGCGTTGGTTTCCCCCGAAGAGGAAGGGATGATGCAGCAAAGTAGTGTAAGTATTTCCCTCAGTTTTTGAGAACAAAGGTATCAATCAAGTAGGAGGCTACACGTGAGTCCCTCACACCTGCACAAAAGAAATAAATCCTCGCAACCAACGCAAATAGGGGTTGTCAATCCCTATAGGTCCACTTACGAGAGTGAGATCTGATAAGACAATATTTTTGGTACTTTTATGATAAAGATGGAAAGTAAAATAAAGGCAAAGTAAATAACAAAGTAAATAACTAAGTAGTAGGAGATCAATATGATAAATATAGACCCAGGGGCCATAGGTTTCACTAGTGGCTTCTCTCGAGAGCATAAGTATTCTACCGTGGGTGAACAAATTACTATTGAGCAATTGACAGAATTGAGCATAGTTATGAGAATATCTAGGTATGATCATGTATATAGGCATCACGTCCGAGACAAGTAGACCGACTCCTTCCTGCATCTACTACTATTACTCCACTCATCGATCGCTATCCAGCATGCATCTAGAGTATTAAGTTAAAAACAGAGTAATGCCTTAAGCAAGATGACATGATGTAGAGGGATAGACTCATGCAATATGAAGAAAACCCCATCTTGTTATCCTTGATGGCAACAATACAAAACGTGCCTTGCTGCCCCTACTGTCACTAGGAAAGGACACCGCAAGATTGAACCCAAAGCTAAGCACTTCTCCCATTGCAAGAAAGATCAATCTAGTAGGCCAAACCAAACTGATAATTCGAAGAGACTTGCAAAGATAAACAATCATACATAAAAGAATTCAGAGAAGATTCAAGTATTATTCATATATAGACTTGATCATAAACCCACAATTCATCGGTCTCAACAAACACACCGCAAAAAGAAGATTACATCGAATGGTTCTCCACAAGAGAGGGGGAGAACATTGTATTGCGATCCAAAAAGAGAGAAGAAGCCATCTAGCTACTAACTATGGACCCGTAGGTCTGAGTAAAACTACTCACACTTCATCGGAGAGGCTATGCTGTTGATGTAGAAGCCCTCCATGATCGATGCCCCCTCCGGTGGAGCTCTGGAACAGGCCCCAAGATGGGATCTCATGGATACAGAAAGTTACAGCGGTGGAATTAGGGTTTTGGCTCTGTATCTGATCGTTTGGGGGTACGTGGGTATATATAGGAGGAAGAAGTACGTCGGCGGAGCAATAGGGGGCCCACGAGGGTGGAGGGCGCACCTGGTGGGGGTGGGCGCGCCCCCTACCTCGTGGCCTCCTGTTATGTTTCTTGACGTAGGGTCCAAGTATCCTGTGTCTTGTTGGATGAGAAAATCATGTTCCCGAAGGTTTCATTCCGTTTGGACTCCGTTTGATATTCCTTTTCTTCGAAACCCTAAAACAGGCAAAGAAACAGCAATTCTGGGCTGGGCCTCCGGTTAATAGTTAGTCCCAAAAATAATATAAAAGTGGATAATAAAGCCCAATAATGTCCAAAACTGTAGATAATATAGCATGGAGCAATCAAAAATTATAGATACGTTAGAGACGTATCAAGCATCCCCAAGTTTAATTCCTGCTCGTCCTCGAGTAGGTAAATGATAAAAACAGAATTTTTGATGTGGAGTGGTACTTGGCATAATTTTAATGTAATTCTTCTTAATTGTGGTATGAATATTCAGATCCGAAAGATTCAAGACAAAAGTTCATATTGACATAAAAATCATAATACTTCAAGCATACTAACTAAGCAATTATGTCTTCTCAAAATAACATGGACAAAGAAAGTTCATCCCTACAAAATCATATGGTTTAGTCATGTTTCATTTTCGTCACACAAGAATGCTATCATCATGCACAACCCCGATGGCAAGCCAAGCAATTGTTTCATACTTTAGTAATCTCAAACCTATAAACTTTCACGCAATATATGAGCGCGAGCCATGGACATAGCACTATAGGTGTAATAGAATATAATGAGGAGGGTTATGTGGAGAAGACAAAAAAAGAAAGTCTCACATCAACGAGGCTAATCAATGGGCTATGGAGATGCCCACCGATTGATGTTAATGCAAGGAGTAGGGATTGCCATGCAACGGATGCACTAGAGCTATAAATGTATGAAAGCTCAACAAAAGAAACTAGTGGGTGTGCATCCAACTTGCTTGCTCACGAAGACCTAGGGCACTTGAGGAGGCCCATTGTTGGAATATACAAGCCAAGTTCTATAATGAAAAATTCCCACTAGTATATGAAAGTGACAAAACAAGAGACTCTCTAACATAAAGATTAAGGTGCTACTTTGAAGCACAAGTGCGGCAAAGGATAGTAACATTGTCTCTTCTCTCTTTTTCTCTCATTTTTTCTTTTGGGCCTTTTCTCTTTTTTTATGGCCTTTCTCTTTTTTGGGCCTTCTTTTTTATGGCCTTTCTCTTTTTTTTATTCCTCACTTGGGACAATGCTCTAGAAAATGATGATCATCACACTTCTATTTATTTACAACTCAATGATTACAACTCGATACTAGAACAAAAGATGACTCTATATGAATGCCTCCGGTGGTGTACCGGGATGCAATGGACCAAGAGTGACATGTATGAAAGAATTATGAACGGTGGCTTTGCCGCAAATACTATGTCAACTACATGATCATGCTAAGCAATATGACAATGATGAATGTGTCATGATGAACGGAATGATGGAAAGTTGCATGGCAATATATCTCAGAATGGCTATGGAAAGCCATAATAGGTAGGTATGGTGGCTGTTTCGAGGAAGATATAAGAAGGTTTATGTGTGAAAGAGCATATCATATCATGGGGTTTGGATGCACCGGCGAAGTGTGCACCAACTCTCAATGTGAGAAAGGGCAATGCACGGTACCGAAGAGGCTAGCAAGGATGGAAGGGTGAGAGTGCGTCTAATCCATGGACTCAACATTAGTCATAAAGAACTCACATACTTATTGCAAAAATCTACAAGTCATCAAAAACCTCGGTACTACGCGCATGCTCCTAGGGGGATAGATTGGTAGGAAAATACCATCGCTCGTCCCCGACCGCCATTCATAAGGAAGACAATCAAATAACACCTCATATTTCAAATTTGTTGCAGAATGTTTACCATGCGTGCATGCTACGGGACTTGAAAACTTCAACACAACTATTTCTCAATTTCACAACTCCTCAACTAGCACGACTTCGATATTATTACCTCCATATCTCAAAACAATCATCAAGCATCAAACTTTTCTTAGTAGTCAACACACTCATAAGAAAGTTTTATTATTAATATTGCATACCAAGCATATTAGGATTTTAAGAAAATTACCATGCTATTAAGATTCTCAAAATAATCTAAGTTAAGCATGAGAGATCAATAGTTTCTATAAAACAAATCCACCATCGTGCTCTAAAAGAGATAAGCGAAGTACTAGAGCAAAACTATATAACTCAAAAGATATAAGCGAAGCACATAGAGTATTCTAACAAATTCCAAATCATGTATGGCTCTCTCAAAAGGTGTGTACAGCAAGGATGATTGTGGCAAACTAACAACCAAAGAATCAAATAATACAAGATGCTCCAAGCAAAACACATATCATGTGGCGAATAAAAATATAGCTCCAAGTAAAGTTACCGATAGAAGTAGACGAAAGAGGGGATGCCTTCCGGGCCATCCCCAAGCTTTGGCTTTTAGGTGTCCTTAGATTATCTTGGGGGTGCCATGGGAATTCCCAAGCTTAGGCTCTTGCCACTCCTTGTTCCATAATCCATCAAATCTTTATCCAAAACGTGAAAACTTCACAACACAAAACTTAAAGTAGAAAATCTCGTGAGCTCCATTAGCGAAAGAAAACAAAAGACCACTTCAAGGTACTGTAATTACCTCATTATTTATTTATATGGGTGTTATACCTACTGTATTCCAACTTCTCTATGGTTTATAAACTATTTTACTAGCCATAGATTCATCAAAATAAGCAAACAACACACCAAAAACAGAATCTGTCAAAAACAGAACAGTCTGTAGTAATATGTAGCTAGCGCAAGATCTGGAACCCCAAAATTTTTAAAATAAATTGCTGGACGTGAGGAATTTATCTATTAATCATCTGCAAAAAAAAATTAACTGAATATTACTCTCCAAATAAAAATGAGAGCAGTTCTCGTGAGCGCTAAAGTTTCTGTTTTTTACAGCAAGTTCAACAAGACATTCCCCAAGTCTTCCCAACAGTTCTACTTGGCACAAACACTAATCTCTCCCTAATAATAAAGCACGGATTGAGTCTCCGGGTTCACCGTCGTGGCAGTTTTGCAAAACAACCCTTGACTTTTATGAAAATCAACCCGCAATCCAGATAAAACTCATTGATCCCGAACCGGTATGAGCGAGAGAAAAAAAAGAAAAAAACGCACCCTTGCCTCTGAATTCCCGATCCCATCTCACCTCCAGCGCGCCGCCGACCGCCGCCTCGCCGCCAACTCTGCCGGCACACCTTCACCCTCTGCCACGCAGCTGCGCACCGCCGGCCCCTGCTTCTCCGCCTACTCATCCGGCGCGCCAACCAGCTAGCCCTACCCCAAGTGCCCACCCCGTGGCCTTCCGTCAGCGACAACACTCGACGCCACAGCCGTTGCCAGCTCCTGCCGCCCCTACTACCACGGCGCCGCCGGGACTCCTCCCTGTTGCTTCGACCCCTATTTGGTTCCCCCAACCCTGCCGGTTTCCTCACCAACAACTTCTTCCCTGCGCGCTCGGCCAGCCGTCGGACCTGTCTGCCTGGCTCCCGTGGCCAACATCGCCGCCACTCTGTTGTCGCTTCCCACTCCAGCGGCTCACCTCCACCTGCGTGCCACCCCTGACCTCCCCTTTCCGCGTGGTATGCTTCCCAATCTCCTGCATCACTTCCTGACACATGCCATGTCTAATCTGGACAAGCAGGAGGAGCCAACCACATGCGCCCCTCTGGACGGCTTGCTTTCTGCGTGATCCTGCTTGCTTGCCGTGTGTGGGGTATATTTTTGTTGTAGTCTTAATTTGTGTTCATATACATGTAACAAACTAATTATATTAATTTTCAGGTACACAGATTATTTGTAGGAGTACAAAAAGAAAGATAAGTTCTACGATTATTTAAATAGCCAGATAGATAAACACAGTATGTGTTACACTGAATTTTCCTTATAAAGTTCATTTTTGTATTCTGCTTATTTATTTAGCTGATGTTATGTTATATCCTATAATTGGCGTGCTTTATACACAAGTCTAAATTTCAATGTTGCTAAAGAAAGATACAAGGATCAGTGCTCTAACATTGTTGAAAGACTCAGAGACATGTATAATGAATCAGACACAGTATGCTTTCTACTTGCCATTTCCTTACTGACTAAACCTGAGTACATGACTATTTTTAGTTTTCTCATAGGAGAGGTAGTGGAGGGGACACACATAAGATGTTGTCCATATGCACAGTGGGTGGTAGATTACAGTGACATTGGCGCCTGCGACGTTGTCTGCTTCTTTTGTTCTTCTTAATTAATTCTCTGGCTATTCGTAGTGATGCAATTTTGGGATGTGTGTGCTGCTGTTGCTTAGCTTACATAGAAAAAATAATGGAGATAATTTTGCTACTTATATATTAATGTTATTTTCTGTTAATTACATTGCATCATAAAGATTCTCTTGCTTGGTTTTGTTTTTTAGTGTTCGATTGGTTGAAGATGCTAAGATGATGATACTGTTACAATTCGTTTCAGTTGTGCTAATCTCCTCACTCCTTGCCCTGATGGAGGGCACCATGTAGCAGCACTACAACCTTCAGTTCATGCCCTGCTCACCATGACCCGCCTTCTCATCTAGGGTAACGTAGATTGTCTCCTCATCATTGAAGTTCATGTGTCCTCTCGACCCAGTCTATGCATGTGAGCTGAAGAATTGTTTGCATGTTCAAAATTGGTGATTGAAGGGTGGCTGATGGTTTCCCTAATTTTCTTATAGTTGTTTGTTGAATAATCTTTAAAATTAAGATTGTGGAGAACTCTAAATTACTGTAAAACTTGGTCTTCTTCGTGTTGCTGCTTACTGATTCCATTACGCTAACTCATTTCCCTATTGAGTCTGAAAGCAAAAATGATTGTATTGATTAATTATCTTTACAGGTTTTCATCGAGTCAGTCGTGATTCCATTTTTAAAGCATAGTTGGACTATTGCAGTATTTGTTTTCATCACGTCGGATACTCTGAAATGTTTGCTTGAAGAGGTAATGTAGTATTGACAAAGGCTCTTTTGCTTAATTTAGGCCACGTTATTGGGCTTGGTTGAAAATCACATCCATTCTTAGTGGCTTACCATTTATTTAGTGCTTAGTTATCTATCCGTCTTTTTTATTGCTACTAGCAGATATTCTGGCAATTCTTTCCAACCAACGTATTGACATTTTCAATATCTTTTGATTGGCTATTTATTTGAAGCTTAAATTATGAAAGGGATAAAGGAGAAATAATGTGTAGCATGGTATGGTGTATATACCAGTTTCATGATGTGTGTATCCAAGCATATAAAGCACAACTAAACTTATTTAATAGCTTCTACGTTTTCTCTTGGGGAAGGAAAGAGTGTGTGGATTGTGATGGAAATGCTGGTCCAGAGCAAGTTTGAATAGTAGCTGCAAATCTGGCACACCGAAGTCCCCTGAGCTCCCCTCTGGACTAAGCCATTGTTCTACTTTTGTACTGTCAATTTTAGCAGAAATTGGTTGTTTGTGGAGACACAAGGTGTAGTAATAGATGATTAGAGAACAACAAATAAAAACTATGTGCTAAAAGCATAAAACTGATAGATTTAGCTCCAGGCATTGCATTCTTTTGCTTTGTTGTACTGTTCTATCCATGAGTTATATATTTGCAGTAGACTGTATGCATACGAATCTTATGTTGCATTACGCTCACTTCGTTGTTAGTAGCCCTCTTACAAGAGATTGCGGTAAGTACCCGATCCGTGTTTGGTGTCAAACAATATCCAATCGACTAAATGGTTTCTCAGTCTCAAGTTCAAAGTTTTTGCATCCTTTGAATGTATACAATAAGATACAGAAGCAATAGATCCCCAACCGGCAGAAAAAGGCAAACTTGATCTATTTCAGTTCATCAATACATCTATTAGAACTTACAAGTTACCCTAGCTAAGACAAGAAAATCAAGGACCGATGTACTTCTAACATTATTCCTTATTTACATCAAATTAGAAGAACATTGATGGAACATATTCTTTTATACTCTCCTTGCTTGAGTTAATGGAGCATAGTAGTGCATTTGGCTGAGATGAAGCACAGGAATACTTCAAACTTCTAAGAGCTTGAGGAGGAGGGGCTTGTTCAAGCAGTTCTTGCCTGGTGGAAGAAATTTTCTATTATTAAATGAAATCTTTTACTTACAAAGATTGTTGTACAAATTTTCTGTTGTTATATGGAATTCATTACTTACAATTATTTTATGCGTCCATGGAGTTGCTTCTTTGCATTCTATATAAATGACACTGACATTTTTTTATATTCATCTAATAATGGAGAAGATTCAAACCTTCGATTATGTAGAAATGATTTTATTGCTCGAGTACAATATGTGTTTACCAAAGAATATGAAAATGGCAAGTTTTTCTACATTGGAACTTACATTACCCCTAGTATTTTAGTCCTTTTCCTTGCATCTTGCTCCCCAGAATCCTTGAGTGAATAGGTTGTCTCTATTCAAACAGTTTAGGTAGAATATTTATGGTCAGAATAATTGTTTTACTAGTATTTTAATTTCAGTTGTGCAAAATTTTGATTGTGGCTCTAAAGATTCATGTTTGCTTCAAGGTGTTAGCTCACGGTAAACCTTATTAGTGACAACTGGTAAAACTTGAAAACTGTATCCATTTATGTTATATTCTGCTGAATAATATAACAACTATCCATCTCTTTTAGAGTAGTTTACTTTATTTGGCATACCATTTCTAACCACATCAAATGTACGCTTTGACAAATCCTCAACATCCAGATATATATATATATATCTTGATTAAGCTGCCTAATCAAGAGAGCGGACTTTCTAACATGCTTCCAGTTCTCGAGTATGAACTAATCAGTTGTCTCTGGGGAAACTTTATCTATTTATTTCAGTTTCTGCATATATGACATGTCTAGACTATACGGAGGATGGTTGATGTTATCGTGCATGTTAAGTTGTGCTTAACAAATGTTATTCTGCTGGAACATAGACCTGGGCTATTAAGACTTGCTTCTAATGGTTATGCGTTAGAACATGAAAACGGAAATTCACACCCGGCTACAACGGAAATTGATGGAAGTTGTTTTTTAAATGTTAACGGTTATATTATGTATTGGAACTTGCAGTCTGCCTCAAAGATCATACTATAAAGAAGATTGGGATGATTTTCAAAATATACAATGATATAACAAGTGTTTAGGATTAGAAATAGACTCCCTTCATAAGTTAATGCAACAAATGCATGAATTCTCTCTCTTTTTCCTCTTGTCCTTTCTATTGAAGATAGGTAGAAAAAAAACAATATTGCTGAAGCTTCGGTGTAAAAAGTATCAAGTCATCAACCACCATTTGAGTATAATTGTCTTGGCTAAAGATTAATATGATATGTAATGCTGGTGACCAGAGCAAGGGGTGATGATTAGACAAAGAAAAGGATGATGAAGATTTATATTCTGAAGTGGAGCTCGGTTGAAAACAGACCCATGTGTAGGTCAACAGAACAAGATGGAAACTTATGTCTTATTATGTGCGGTAATTGTAAGACTTAGTTAAGCTGAGTATCATTTGTTTTCCACAGAAGGGGTGCGAGGGTTGTTTCTCCCGTAGCAACACACGGGCACATTTACTAGTTAAACATAAAAAACACAACCAAAACAAATGCTAGATAATTTATTTTTTACTAAACAGGATCAAAAATCAATGAATAAAAATAAAATTGGGTTGCCTCCCAACAAGCGCTATCGTTTAACGCCCCTAGCTAGGCATAACAAGCAAGAATAGATCTAGGTATTGCCATAATAGTAAGATAGATTATTAAAACTCATTTCATATTCTCTATGTTCAGCAGCAAGTTTTCTTTGAGGCAAGCAAAAGTAATCAAAAGGGCTAAATTTATTGGGACAAAAGTCTCCAAGATCAACCTTGGGAGGTATAGGTTCCTTCTTCGGTCCTTCATATTGCATAACCAATTCATCATTATAAGCATTCTTTTGACAGAACTTTGTGAGCCTATATTCAAGAGAATATCCCAATTCATTATTTCGAATAGCTAAATCATCATTAAGTTCAGAAATTCTATCAACTAAAACATTGGTGGGCACCCTTTTTCTAAGATTTTCATTGAAAGCAACATAGTCTAGAGATTGAAAACGCATTATTTCTTCTTGATCAAAGAGGATAGCCTCTATGGGAGGACGAAAAGCGTCCACCCTATAATGCGCAAAGATTTCTTTGACCTCTTTTATTATGAATCTAAACTCATGAGCCAAAAAGATAGTAACGACACGCTTAACAGAAGAATGCTCAATATTAGAAAATTCTAGGAAAATCCTTTGTATGGAAGGATGCATGTGCATGAATTGTCTTTCAAGTTCAACTACAAGCATGGCAATAGCGTCCGCAAGACTACTAGTTCTATGAAGGATAGAGCTACCCATAGATGGTAAAGCACCGGCACAAGTAAAGAAATCTTGAATAACTACTTTTCCAATAATATTACCACTACCAACACAGAATATTTTTATATGTGAGATAGTGGGTTCTTTAGTGGGAGCATCAAAATTGTTATCGACAATAGTATCCTCAATTTCACACATAGAGGCAGAAGGTAAAGGACTAGCCATAACGACAAGCAAACAAAAAGCAAGCGGGCAAAAAGAGGCAAATAGAGAAAGAGAGGGAGGATAGAGAGAGAGAGGGCGAATAAAACGGCAAGGGTGAATTGGGGGGAGAGGAAAATGAGAGGTAAATGGAAAATAATGTAATGCGGGAGATAAGGGTATGTGATGGGTACTTGGTATGTTGACTTTTGCATAGACCTCCCCGGCAACGGCGCCAAAAATCCTTCTTGCTACCTCTTTTAGCACTGCGTTGGTTTTCCCCGAAGAGGAAGGGATGATGCAGCAAAGTAGCGTAAGTATTTCCCTCAGTTTTTGAGAACCAAGGTATCAATCCAGTAGGAGGCTACGCGCGAGTCCCTCGCACCTGCACAAAACAAATAAATCCTTGTAACCAACGCAAATAGGGGTTGTCAATCCCTATAGGGCCACTTACAAGAGTGAGATCTGATAGATATGATAAGATAATAATTTTGGTACTTTTATGATAAAGATGCAAAGTAAAATAAAGGCAAAGTAAATAACTAAGTAGTAGGAGATCAATATGATAAATATAGACGCGGGGGCCATAGGTTTCACTAGTGGCTTCTCTCGAGAGCATAAGTATTCTACGGTTGGTGAACAAATTACTCTTGAGCAATTGACAGAATTGAGCATAGTTATGAGAATATCTAGGTATGATCATGTATATAGGCATCACGTCCGAGACAAGTAGACCGACTCCTGCCTGCATCTACTACTATTACCCCACTCATCGACCGCTATCCAGCATGCATCTAGAGTATTAAGTTGAAAACAGAGTAACGCCTTAAGCAAGATGACATGATGTACATGGATAGACTCATGCAATATGAAGAAAACCCCATCTTGTTATCCTCGATGGCGACAATACAATACGTGCCTTGCTGCCCCTACTATCACTGGGAAAGGACACCACAAGATTAAACCCAAAGCTAAGCACTTCTCCATTGCAAGAAAGATCAATCTAGTAGGCCAAACCAAACCGATAATTTGAAGAGACTTGCAAAGATAACCAATCATACATAAAAGAATTCAGGGAATATTCAAATATTATTCATAGATTGACTTGATCATAAAGCCAGAATTCATCAATCTCAACAAACACACCGCAAAAAGAAGATTACATCGAATGGTTCTCCATAAGAGAGGGGGAGAACATTGTATTGAGATCCAAAAAGAGAGAAGAAGCCATCTAGCTACTAACTATGGACCCGTAGGTCTGAGTAAAACTACTCACACTTCATCGGAGAGCCTATGGTGTTGATGTAGAAGCCCTCCATGATCAATGCCCCCTCCGGCGGAGCTCCGGAACAGGCCTCAAGATGGGATCTCATGGATACAGAAAGTTACGGCGGTGGAATTAGGGTTTTGGCTCCGTATCTGATCGTTTGGGGGTACTTGGGTATATATAGGAGGAAGAAGTACGTCGGTGGAGCAACAGGGGGCCCACGAGGGTGGAGGGCGCGCCTGGTGGGGGTGGGCGCGCCCCCCTACCTCGTGGCCCCTGTTATGTTTCTTGACGTAGGGTCCAAGTCTCCTGTGTCTTGTTTGATGAGAAAATCACGTTCTCGAAGGTTTCATTCCGTTTGGACTCTGTTTGATATTCCTTTTCTTCGAAACCCTAAAACAGGCAAAAAACAACAATTCTGGGCTGGGCCTTCGGTTAATAGGTTAGTCCCAAAAATAATATAAAAGTGGATAATAAAGCCCAATAATGTCCAAAACAGTAGATACTATAGCATGGAGCAATCAAAAATTATAGATACGTTGGAGACGTATCATCCTCCTCCTGCCAAAGGGCCGCGGCGGTCAAGGAAGAGCTAGACGCCCAAGGCGAAGGCCATGCTCGAGGTGGGGGCGCCGGACAGGGTCGCGGTCAGCGAGGCGGTCGAAGTAGAGGCGGTCGAGGCCGAGGCGGGCGCGGAAGGGGGACACCCGTGTCGTCGACATCCCCGTCACCATCTCCGCCACCGTCTCCTCCTGCTTCGTCGAGCGGCCATGTCGGGGACACGGTACTGGTGTTCATCCTGCAGCTGCGCGAGCCGCCGCGTAGCCACCTTCGCCCTCCTGAGGCATGCGCAAGGGTGCTGGAGATCGACCAACGGCCGAGCATAAGGCTTCACATGAAGGGGTGCTGCAACGGCGATACGTGGGTGAACACAGGGTTCCCCGCCCCTCATGTGATGTTCCTTCGTCGGGGTTGGAAGACCTTTGCACGTGCCAACTGCTTCATGAAGGGGCATGTTCTCTGCTTCAAGTTGGTGGAGAGCGACCTGCTCCCCATCAAGGTCTTCGGACACTCGGGATATATGATAGGGTGTTGCGCGGAGAGCGCGACCGATGACGAGAGCTCCTCCTCGAGCAGCGGCGAGGAGGGAACCAGCAGGGAGGACAACGGGACGGGTCCGACTAGGCATCGGACGCCCCGTCCCTTGGCGGAGCCGGCAGCAGCAACATCTACACTTGGCCCTCTCTCCTGGCAGAGCGATTTGCCGGGGGTGGGTGTCATTGTCAAAACCGGCGGATCTCGGGTAGGGGGTCCCGAACTGTGCGTCTAAGGCGGTGGTAATAGGACGTGGGGGACACGATGTTTACCCAGGTCCGGGCCCTCTCGATGGAGGTAATACCCTACTTCCTGCTTGATTGATCTTGATTATATGAGTATTACAAGAGTTGATCTACCACGAGATCATAGAGGCTAAACCCTAGAAGCTAGCCTATGTTATGATTGTTGTTGTCCTATGGACTAAACCCTCCGGTTTATATAGACACCGGAGGGGGCTAGGATTACACAGAGTCGGTTACAAGGGAGGAAATCTACATATCTATGTTGCCAAGATTGCCTTCCACGCCAAGGAGAGTCCCATCCGAACATGGGACGAAGTCTTCTCTTGTATCTTCATAGTCCAACAGTCCGGCTAAAGTATATAGTCCGGCCGTCCGAGGACCCCCTAATCTAGGACTCCCTCAGTAGCCCCTGAACCAGGCTTCAATGTCGATGAGTTCGGCACGCAGATTTGTCTTCGGCATTGCAAGGTGGCTTCTTCCTCCGAATACTCCATAGAAGATCTTGAACACAAGGATAGTGTCCGGCTCTGCAAAACAAATTCCACATACCATCGTAGAGAGAATAATATTTCCACAAATCTAATCTGCTGGCAACTTTCCATAATGTGACATCACACCACGGCCTGGTCATTATTCGAACCGGTTTTCTCAATCAGCCTGCCACTGCATGTTTTGTGAGGCGATTTTATTGGCACGTCTTGTCGAAGCAGAGATCGTGTCCCCCTTATTACAGGATTCTGGGTAACCCTATCGTGCCCGTTGGTATGACTCCTCGATTTTAGGCAAGTTCCAAACAGCCACGCGGAGGATGCTTGATATTCACCCTCTTTATAAAGAGGCCAAGGCCTATCCATTTCTTCTCGCACTCAATCGAACCCTTCCCCAACCTTGAGTTTCAACTCCCAAGGCTCAGGCTAGGTGCTTCGGACCTTCAATCATGTCCGGATCCAACCTTCAAGGTCGGTGGATGCCTTCCTCTGTCCCAGAGAAGGACATTAAGAAGCTAAGAGAAGCCAGGTATCTGACCGCCGAAATCTCGCACATGCTACCTGCTCGAGGGCAGGTCATTCCTACTCCCGAACACGGCGAGAGCGTCGTATTCGTCTCTCACTTCCTCCGAGGGCTAGGCCTTACTCTAGATCCCTTTGTAAGGGAGCTCATGTTCTCATACGGGCTGGATTTCCATGACCTGGCCCCGAATTCCATCCTTCACATCTCGTCGTTCATCGTCATGTGTGAGGCCTTCCTCCACGTCACCCCGCACTTCGGCTTGTGGCTCAAGACCTTTAATGTGGAGCCGAAGACGATTAATGGGCGACACGCAGAATGCGGAGGATCTGTAATAAGCAAAGGCGCCGACGTTCCATGGCCAAAGGGTTCCTTACCGGAGGTATCCAGTTTATGGCAACGAGAGTGGTTTTACATCATAGCTCCCCGCGGTACTAAGTGGGTGGCCGCCCCTGCCTTTCACTCGGGCCCCCCGCCACAACTGACGTCATGGATCAACGAGGGGCCGGACTGGCACTACAAGAAATATGTCAACTTGTGACGTTGACTATTGGTCACTAAATGGTCATTATTTTCCATTTGTGACCTTTTTGTGACCAAAAGCAGATGGTCAAAAGCTAGCGGTCGTAAACTGAAATTAACGACCTCTCTGTGAGAAGGTCGTAGACGTTTACGACCAAAATATGCCTACTGTTTTGTTTTGGTCACTAGCAGCCTCCCCAGGCCACGTAGGCATCCGACGTGGCAATCTGATGTGGCACAAGAATTAGCCCGGTCCAATTCGATTTTCTACATGGGCCTAGCCCAACAATTCGGCCTTTTTAATGTATTTTTTCTATCAATTTATTATCGGCTTCATGGGCCAAGCCCAACATTGCAACCTTTTTTATTGTTGGGTTGTGGCCTTTTTTCTAAACGAATTTAATTTTTCTTTTTCCCCAGAAGGTCAGATGTGTCCCAGTTGTCAGGTTCTGGTAACAGGGTCCCATTTGTCATGTTCTGGTAAGTGGGTCCCATCTATCAGGCTCATATTCTTCATATTTGAACCAGTATTTAAATGGGCAGACAAAAAGCACACATAATACTTCAAATAAGAGCAACCAGATCCTTACAAGTGTAATACAATGGCAATCACAGTAATGACTACAAGTGTAATACAGTACTTTACAAGCTTTACAAGCAATCACAAACTGGCACCTGCTCCCGTCATGAACATGCCAAACTCACAACATGCCAAACTCATTGGACTACCATAGTGATATGAACAACATGCCGAACTAGTTGGACAACTGTAGTTAGGGCTGGGAACAAACAAAATGGCCTTCAAGAAAACAGACAACATGCCTTCCTCGGTCGCCCTGTTACATGAATCAGTAGAGAAGAATCAAAAAAACTAGGGCAAATATATTATGAACAGACAATTCAAGAAAAGCATAGTTATTTAGAATGATAACACAAATTGAGCTAGTACCATGCTTTTTGTTCTCCAGCTAGTTAAAATGAGATACTCGTTCATACAAGAAAGGTGACTCATGAAAATAGAGCATTCTACTCATAGCTCGCAGAGTATCAATATTCTGTTCTTATAAGCTTATTCTTATGCCTGAAGCAAGTAAGGAAATCTGACCAAATAAGCAACACCTCACTGATCGTGACTAAATGGAGCAGAGGAAGGAAAGGAGTTCACCATGGCTGTTTTGTAGCCGATGCCGAACAACACAGCCACCACCACGTTGCATGGAAGCAGCAGAAAAGAGGAGCCTAGCATGACGAACCCCTTGTACTGAATAAAATCATGCTGCACAAGAAGGACAAGAGAAATAAGAAGATAATCTTGAGGTCAAATCAAAAATCAGAAAAATAAATCATGGACTCGAGCACATTCATACATATACTTAAGTTGTTAAACAGAATCATAGAATGCCGTCAAAGTTTCATTCGAGAGAATTAAAGTGCTGGGTAAGAAGCCTGATGTACAATTGATACAAGTTAATACAAGCCTGATGTACTACTCTGGGTAAGAAGAAGCAGGTACTTTAGTAGTTTTAGCACACTAATACATGTGTTAAAATGGAAGCGTCACTGCTGGGTTATATTAATAAATAATCCAAGTGTTGCAACACCCAACAAGATTTGCATGAACAGAATAACTAAGTGGATCAGCATGAATGAACAAGCTAAAGGGTCAGTGTCTAATGTCAGAATCTATAGCTCAAGAGGATCCTGTGTGGATCAAGCCAAAGTGTTAAGGCTACCTTTTACATCAGTGTCATGTGTTATATTCAAACTGTGTTGCAGCTTAGTTGAGTTGCAAGTAGGACTACAGTTAAGATGCTATTCTAACTTCTGTGACTAAAGAAAAAGACACCGTATGTACATCATCTGTGTTAAACATTAGTACACAGGGCTGACGCTACTACACAACCATGAATTAAATCACTGGACACCGAGGCCGAAATGGCGCTAGAGTGGCCCAAGCAGCCAAACTGGGATAGATTGGATGATTCTACCCTCGAGTAATCTAAGCAGCTGGAACCGACGTCCTCCCCCTTGCACGCTATCCTCTCTTCACTGTCTCAACCGAACCATCGTCCTCCTTGACACCCGCAGCACCTCGGCGTAACATGGTGATGGCCTGCACAAACCCCCTGCATGGATCAGATCAGATCTAATCAAGAAGAAGCAGAGGAGTGGAGGGGAGGGGAGGAGGGACGAGCAATCAGCGCATCAACAAAATATGAAACATCAAACTATACAAGTAGTAAAAATAAGAGCGTGTGCAAGCAAGCAAGCAAGAGATAATGTTCTGCTGAAAAAATAGAGTATTGGCAAAGAATAGAGCATACAAGCTACACAAGTCTGTATACACTAGATTAGGAAATGAATGAAGAGGGGACACCTGAAACTATACAAGTCTGTCTGTAATTTATACACCTGAAACTATACAAGACTAGATTAGGTAGTGTTCCACTGTTTGTTTCCATTTGCTTGGTAGGAATAGATAGATACATAGATAGATACATACACAGATAGAAAAACAGCAGCACATGTATCAAGTGAAAAAAATCAGTGTGTGGATTGATGTGTTCCACATGTGTTCAACCGTGGTAAAACTCCCTATGCCGATCGATTGCGTACAGGTTCTGTGAGGCAATTGGAATAACATTTTCAGATGCATCTAGCTCCTTGATTGAGTGGGGAACCCTGATTAGTTTGTTCCCCATTATACTTCCTTCTGAGGAATCCCAACTGTTATCCAAATTGAGTGTGACAGAGTTGTATACAATACTACGAAAATAGTAGTACAGGCAAGTAGTGTGTGTAATCCAAGGACAGCGCGATTACTACAGTCAATCAGTCATCTGGAGCTGGAATGACAGGGACAAAGCGAGCAGGGGAACAAAATTCGCTGCCTCGGCGATGAGAGGAGGAGGGGAGGCAGACCCGGGAGAGCGGGTTGATGGAGAACTCCGGGATGGAGAGGAACTCGTCCTCGGAGACGAATCCCTTGGTGCTGCGGTGGGCAACTTCACCTGGAGGGAGCACTCTGCACGCGCAGGCAGGAAGCAGAGCAAGTCAGACACCATGAAAGATGTGGCAAAAGACTGCCTGAATCGATGCCGATTTGAGAACTTGCTTGCCGAGGATGAGGAGGTCGGGGGTCTCCTGGAGCGCGAGGGCGCGGAGGATCTTGGCGACGGCGAGCGGGAGGACGCGGGCAAAGGCGTCGGTGATCCCACGGTAGGGCCACGTGAGGGCGCCCCAGCGCAGCATCTCGGACTGGTTCTGCAGCAACAGCTTGACGTGCTCCACCGGCGCCACCCCCGTCTTGGCCAACACCGCCGCCGCTCTGCCCGTGCCGCCCTAGCAGGCGACCTGGCAGATGTAGTCGCCCCTGTCGAGGATGTAGTCATCCCTGTCGAGGATGTAGCCGCCCGCGCCGCCCTGGCGGCCAACCGGAGAGCCGGCGTGGAGCTGACCAAACGGAACCCTAGCACGTCAGCCGACCTGCTCGACTCGATCTGGGATAGGGTAGGTAGAGATGGTTAGGGAAGGGAGGGACGAGGTCGGCGGCGGTGGTGAGGAGGGCTGGGAGGTCGGCGGTGGGTGGGAGCAGCGGGGAGAGGACTGGATTGGGGAAAGGAGGCCGGGGAGAGGACTAGATCGAGGGAGGAGGTGGTGGCGGCTGCGAGGAGAGGAGGGAGTCGATGGGATCTGACCTAGGGTTTGGGCTGCAGGTGGGGGGTATCTCTTTTTCATTTTATTTTATTTTTTCTGTAGATAGATGGATGGATGGATGTGGGATGGAGAGATGGATGGATGGATGGATGGGCGCCATGTCATTGATGAGTGGGAAGAGTCATGATTGGTTCAAAAACCAGTGATTTAAAAAATTATCTAAGTACTAAAAATAGAGGGATTTTGTGAAGTAGCTATCAAAAATATTTTGCAAAATGGCACCACACAAATTTTCACTAGAGTTAGACCACATTTTATGGATAAGGACTGATTTCTATGCATTTCTGATATTTCTAGCTATTTTTAATCATTTTCTGAGTGCCCAAAAATGACTTTTTTTTATGAAGGACCTACCATATATTTGTTGCAAAATTGTACCAAATCAATTTTCTAAAATACTAGGACACATTTAATGCACAATTGACCAAATGATTGGGTGTCAAAAAAATTTATCCACCTCTCATGAAAAAGACAAATTTCTGCTCATTCAGTAGGAAACGGGTCAAATTTGAACTCCAGTGTCCTCATTGTTTGTTATTTATTTTTTCCAAAAATATTTTCTTGGTATAAAAGTATCTATTTAATCAGAGAAACACCAAAAAATTTCCAAGATTCAAGCACTAGCTAGGAACAGTCATTCCCACCGTTTTGACCGCATTTTGAAACGGGCATAAAAAAATCAAAAAAATTCAAAAAATTGGAAAACCTTCGCATTGTGTCATTATATGTGACCAAGTTACCAGGAAAAATAATAAACTTGTAATACGACAATTCTTTTAAAAATTTGTTCTCAGAAACGAGCTATCATGTGTGAAGATCAATGGCTTTCAAGCCAAATGATCAATCTTATGGCCACATTCATGGCATAGTTTGTTCAAATGATCTCATATTGTGCACAAGGGTGCATATTTGAATGGCAAACAATGTTTCCTAAGGAAGTTTTCATTTTCTTTGGCGAAAAACCATTTTCCTCGAGTGCCCAAAAGGAGTTTTTTTGTGAAGGACCTCCCAAAAATTGTTGCAAAATTGGACCAAATCAATTTTCTAAAATACTAGGACATATTTAATGCACAATTGACCAAATGGCTGGGTGTAAAAAGTTTTGATCCACCTCTCGTGAAAAAGACAAATTTCCACCGATTCAGTTGGAAGCGGGTCAAATTTGAACTGCAGCTGCCTCATAGTTTGCTATTTATTTTTTCCAAAAATCATTTCTAGGTACATAAGTATCTATTTAATCAGAGAAACACCAAAAAAATTCTAAGATTCAACCACTAGCTAGGAACAGTCATTCCCGCCGTTTTGACCGCATTTTCAAACGGGCATAAAAAATTCAAAAAAATCAAAAAATTGGGAAACCTTCGCATTGTGTCATTATATGTGGCCAAGTTCCCAGGAAAAATAACAAACTTGTAATATGGCAATTATTTTAAAAAAGTGTTCTCAGAAACGAGCTATCACGTCTGGAGATCAATGGCTTTCAAGCCAAATGATCAATCTTATGGCCACATTCATGGCATAGTTTGTTCAAATGATCTCATATTTTGCACAAGGGTGCATCTTGGAATTCCAAACAATGTTGCCTAAGGGAGTTTTCATTTTCTTTGCACGGAAAATACATTTTCCATTTTCCAAGTGCCCGAAAGGAGTTTTTTTTGTGAAGGACCTCCCAAATAATTGTTGCAAAATTGGACCAAATCATTTTTCTAAAATACTAGGCCATATTTAATGGCCAATTGACCAAATGGTTTGGTGTAAAAAATTTCTATCCACCTCTGGTGAAAAAGACAAATTCCCGCCGATTAAGTTGGAAGCGGGTCAAATTTGAACTGCAGCTGCCTCATAGTTTGCTATTTATTTTTTCCAAAAATCATTTCTAGGTACATAAGTATCTATTTAATCAGAGAAACACCAAAAAAATTCCAAGATTCAACCACTAGCTAGGAACGGTCATTCCCGCCGTTTTGACCGCATTTTTGAAACGGGCATAAAAAATTCAAAAAAAATCAAAAAATTGGGAAACCTTCGCATTGTGTCATTATATGTGGCCAAGCTCCTAGGAAAAATAACAAACTTGTAATACGGCAATTATTTTAAAAAAGTGTTCTCAGAAACGAGCTATCACGTCTGGAGATCAATGGCTTTCAAGCCAAATGATCAATCTTATGGCCACATTCATTGCATAGTTGTTCAAATGATCTCATATTTTAAACAAGGGTGCATCTTGGAATTCCAAACAGTGTTGCCTAAGGGAGTTTTCATTTTCTTTGCACGGAAAATACATTTTCCATTTTCCAAGTGCCCGAAAGGAGGTTTTTTTTGTGAAGGACCTCCCAAATAGTTGTTGCAAAATTGGACCAAATCATTTTTCTAAAATACTACGCCATATTTAATGGCCAATTGACCAAATGGTTGGGTGTAAAAAATTTCTATCCACCTCTGGTGAAAAAGACAAATTCCCGCCGATTCAATTGGAAGCGGGTCAAATTTGAACTGCAGCTGCCTCATAGTTTGCTATTTATTTTTTCCAAAAATCATTTCTAGGTACATAAGTATCTATTTAATCAGAGAAACACCAAAAAAATTCCAAGATTCAACCACTAGCTAGGAACGGTCATTCCCGCCGTTTTGACCGCATTTTGAAACGGGTATAAAAAATTCAAAAAAATCAAAAATTGGGAAACCTTCGGATTGTGTCATTATATGTGGCCAAGTTCCCAGGAAAAATAACAAACTTGTAACACAGCAATTATTTTAAAAAAAGTGTTCTCAGAAACGAGCTATCACGTCTGGAGATCAATGACTTTTAAGCCAAATCATCAATCTTATGGCCACATTCATTGCATAGTTGTTCAAATGATCTCATATTTTGCACAAGGGTGCATCTTGGAATTCCAAACAATGTTTCCTAAGGGAGTTTTCATTTTCTTTGCACGGAAAATACATTTTCCATTTTCCAAGTGCCCGAAAGGAGTGTTTTTTGTGAAGGACCTCCCGAATAATTGTTGCAAAATTGGACCAAATCATTTTTCTAAAATACTATGCCATATTTAATGGCCAATTGACCAAATGGTTGGGTGTAAAAAGTTTCTATCCACCTCTGGTGAAAAAGACAAATTCCCGCTGATTCAATTGGAAGTGGGTCAAATTTGAACTGTAGCTACCTCGTAGTTTGCTCTTTATTTTTTCCAAAAATCATTTATAGGTACATAAGTATCTATTTAATCAGAGAAACACCAAAAAAATTCCAAGATTCAACCACTAGCTAGGAACGGTCATTCCCGCCGTTTTGACCGCATTTCGAAACGGGCATAAAAAATTCAAAAAAAATCAAAAAATTGGGAAACCTTCGCATTGTGTCATTATATGTGGCCAAGTTCCCAGGAAAAATAACAAACTTGTAATACGGCAATTATTTTAAAAAAGTGTTCTCAGAAACGAGCTATCACGTCTGGAGATCAATGGCTTTGAAGCCAAATGATCAATCTTATGGCCACATTCATTGCATAGTTGTTCAAATGATCTCATATTTTGCACAAGGGTGCATCTTGGAATTCCAAACAATGTTTCCTAAGGGAGTTTTCATTTTCTTTGCACGGAAAATACATTTTCCATTTTCCAAGTGCCCGAAAGGAGTGTTTTTTGTGAAGGACCTCCCAAATAATTGTTGCAAAGTTGGACCAAATCATTTTTCTAAAATACTAGGCCATATTTAATGGCCAATTGACCAAATGGTTGGGTGTAAAAAGTTTCTATCCACCTCTGGTGAAAAAGACAAATTCCCGCCGATTCAGCTAGAAGTGGGTCAAATTTGAACTGTAGCTACCTCGTAGTTTGCTCTTTATTTTTTTCCAAAAATCATTTAGGTACATAAGTATCTATTTAATCAGAGAAACACCAAAAAAATTCCAATATTCAACCACTAGCTAGGAACAGTCATTCCCGTCGTTTTGACCGCATTTTGAAACAGGCATAAAAAATCAAAAAAATCAAAAAATCGGGAAACCTTCGCATTGTGTCATTATATGTGGCCAAGTTCCCAGGAAAAATAACAAACTTGTAATACGACAATTATTTTAAAAAAGTGTTCTAGGAAACGAGCTATCAAGTGTGAAGATTCTTGGCTTTCAAGCCAAATTATCAATCTTATGGCCACATTCATGGCATAGTTGTTCAAATGATCTCATATTGTGCACAAGGGTGCATCTTGGAATTCTAAAAAATGTTGCCTAAGGGAGTTTTCATTTTCTTTGCACGGAAAATACATTTTCCATTTTCCGAGTGCCCGAAATGAGTTTTTTGTGAAGGACCTACCATATATTTCTTACAAAATTGGACCAAATAAATTTTATAAAATACTAGGCCATATTTAATGCACAATTGACAAAATGGTTGGGTGTAAAAAGTTTTGATCCACCTCTGGTGAAAAAGACAAATTCCCGCCGATTCAGGAGGAAGTGGGTCAAATTTGAACTGCAGCTGCCTCATAGTTTACTATTTATTTTTTCTAAAAATCATTTATAGTTACATAAGTACCTATTTAATCATAAATACATGGTTTGGTGGCAATACGTCGAGGTTTGGTCGGTGGCCGAGGCCCCCAACTCTAGAGCGCGTAAGCTCGCATGCCCGCCGCGTGGTCACCGCGTGACCGTGGCGTTGCCATGTGTTCTGGGCAGCCTAGGCATGTCTAGTGGGTTGGGCACTCCCCAGGTAGGTGCTAGGAAGAAAATTACAACATAAGATTCTCACGAGGAGACCGATCGATGCTCAAACATGAATTAGCAGCCAAGTGTTTGATTAGCGGTACGGGAAATGTACATGGCTAATGGGCGTGAGTTTTGGCTGAGGATGATCAATTACTAAGAAGACCGTCTTCACAAATTTTAAGCCCAAAAGGAGGAGCCTAGGTGGTACTTGCTTTGCAAACTACCACACTGGACATAAATACGAATGTTGAAGCTCGGTTCAAAATAATGAATGGATTGAGCTGCCATTTGGTGGAGGATGGTTATTTGGGCATAGGAAAGCACTGTAGAAAATGGATACTATTTGGACATGCCAAAGTGCTACTTCCTTCACAAACTGTTGTTTTGAACAGAATAGGAAAATGAATATTTTTGAATTAGGTAAGGAAGATTTTTTACATATTTGACGAAGATATGACCCAAAGAATTTATGAGATTTTTTTGGGAATTTTGGGAATGACAGAAATATAGGTTGCTTCACAACCTAGGGCAAAAACTGCCACATGGACATGACACATAGGCAAAACTGATGAGGTGGTGCCTAGTCATAGAAACCCACCACAATTTACAAGGTTATGACCATCTATATTGGTCATGATCAGCTAGAAATAAGGCAATAGACCAGTGCTATCTGCTTTATTACCATTTTGTGTAAGGAAATTATGACCTTTCTGACCAAAATGGTCGTTATAGTTTAGGGTTTGGAGCCCCCCGAACAGCTTTTGACCAACTGGTCTGAAATGGTCATAGATCTATGACCAATTCTTCCATGGTCACTGACAGAAGGTCACTAGTTGACATATTTATTGTAGTGTGGGCGCTAGTAAATGATGTGCCGATATTGCAGAGTCGCATCCGGGATCTCCTCGAGAGAGATGTCAGCCTGGTCACGGTAATGCAAGTCATGCTAGCTCGTCGAGTCCCGCCTGCTATTCAGCACTTCCTCGGCATGATGCTTGAAGAGATGTACAGATTGTTCTTCGGATCACAAATAAAGTGTCCGGACACCACCGAGGATGCGGGTCTGAGCTGCAATCATCCAGATACCCAAGTAAGTAGTCCTTCGGCCGAACACGTTGTCTCTTTATTTATCACAACATCATTTTGAAAAATCACTCTTTGACCAGGACTGGGTAAAAAAGGCGAAGATGATCAGGTGTTCGGCCCCCCTTCCCGAAGGCTCAGCAGATCCAGTGCTGGCCAGAATGCTTGAGCTTGCTCCTTATCAAGCGCCCTCGGGGGAAGATAAAGGGGGGAATAAAGAGGCTGAAAGCGGGCCTCACTCATTATTCATCCAAACCAGGGGAATTAGCACCTCCGCGAAGGAGGATAACCGGGGAGAAGAATCTAAAATTCCCTCTCCCCAAGGAAGGAAGAGGACCTCCTCTGAAGACTTGGAAAGAATGGTTTCCAAACGAGGGAAGAAATCTTCGCCAGAGGGTGCTGCTGTCACATCCCTAGCTGCTGGTAGTGCTCTAGGCTAGCTTCATGTTTGCATCATGTTTCAATTTTTGCCTAAAATTGAAATGGGGATGTTCAAACCCTAGCATTAAATCAACTCAACTAGGGTGAATTAAAATCTTTTCAATAAACCCAAAAGGTTCCTAAGAAAAGTTCATGATTTCTGGTTAAGGTGGAAACCTCTGCCAAAAATGATGATTATATTCTTAGGTTATTTTTGGATTTTTGAATTAAATCATATTGTATTTGACTTTGGGCATTTAAATACTATAAATAATTTAAATGCTCAAATAAATGTTGGAAATTGATAAGGTTCACTGAAATAATTCAGAAAGTACCCATAATTATTTCCAGGATTTTATAAAATGATTTGATATTTTAAAACAAATCAAAAACAAATTGCAGAAATAGAAAAATATAAAACAGAATAGAAATAAAAGAGAGGAGAGAAACCTTACCTGGACCTTACCTGGCAGCCACCCACAGCCCAACACTGTGCAGCCCACGCAGGCCCAGCCCACCTCCTTCCCCCCCTTGTCCTCTTCCTCCTCTGCCAGGAGGACGAACAGAGGCGAGGCGTGGCGCTCGCCGACGCTGCCTCGGCCACCTCCTGCTTCCCCCCCCC